>NW_026855254.1:0-279463 GCF_026571515.1 Ruditapes philippinarum
GTAAGATCCTTTTCACTGTCAAGTTAATTTGCAAAAAGCAATAAGCGGTTTTTTTTTCAAGCAAAAATATTTTCAAAAAGCCACGGTCAAAATAAAAATTAACATTCAAAAATAAAACACCAACGCTTTATCAACAAACAAATTTTTGACAAAAAAATTCGTAGAACAATGTTGATCTAGAGGTCTACTAGATTATCTACTAAATCTTTTCAGTGATAAATTTACCATTTTATTTCAATTTAAAATTGTGTTCATTTCTCAAGTTTAGTTTATGATTGATCATTCCATCAAACGTAAAATAAAATCGGGTTTGCATTTCAATTCGCAGACAAATAAACACGAAAAAAAAAATACCATCATTCTCGATACACAAAAGCGAACAGATTTTTTTTTCCTCTTGAAAACATGAAATATTTGCACCAAGTAGCATTTCAAAACATGATCCGCTGTTTAACACTAAGTTGACGAGCGTAGAAAATGTCAACAATTGATATTTTTCCTACTGTGTAGATATCGTTTGGAGAAATAAACCATGAAAGCTTTTTTCAATATTTTTTCAAACATGTCCAATAAAAATTTGATCTAAATCCATTTTGTCACAAGCAAAATAGTAACATCATATTGACTACATTTTACAAAAAAAAAATAAATCTAATCGCTAAAATATTTAAAATCGTATTCAACAGTAGGTCTACTCTGTAAATTTGACAAATAAATTTGTCAATCCTGCCGATCAACAAGAAAATATCCATCTTGTTTACATGTTTCAAAAAATATCAACCCAACATTACATCGTCAAAAGATTCAATTTGAAATTCGACATAAGACTCATGATGATAGATCTAGAAAAATGAAATCAAAATTCAACAACATCAATCTCACGAAGTAATCTAAATTTCAATCTCTCGAAGAAAATCGCATTTTCAGACTTAAAATACATTGATATTCTTTTAAAAAATTCGCCAGAGTGAAGAATATAAACAATACCGAGCGTTTATATTTCCATTCAAAACATAAGTTATTTTGAAATATTTGTGACTACGTTTTTGGAAAGGTATTTAGAATAATCTATTTAAGAACAAGCTATTTGATTTTGTTTTTTAAAAACCAAAATACAAACGGGGAATAAGGGAAAAGAAGAAAAGAATATGTATATCAATCAACTGATTAAAGTCATTTGGGGAAGTTCATTTTGTAAAATATTTAAACTTAAAGAATACAATCATCAATCATTATACAAATAAATCTCTTTGCAACTTGCAATCGTTCGCAAAAGTTTAATATATTATGTTAACATGCGAACAATACAGACATCGCAAAACATCATTTGGGAAATAAAAATTTATTATTTATAGATATACTATGCTCAAATTTAAGATTCAAAACTATTGATAATTTATTGCTACAGTCTCTTTGTTAATTCAATCAAAGAAGTTATGTTATGTTTTAAATTTAACAAACTATCGGTGGTCACATCATGAATATATAGTGTCATTAAAAAGACTGAGTGTCATTAAACAAAATGGCAGTTTTTTAAAGAAAAGACCAACTTTAAATGGCTTATAATTGGGAACCAAACATATTCAATAGAATTTCATAGATTTCAAAAAAGGATGAGTATAGTATATCTATAACTTTGTTTATCTTCTACTTTTTTCCGATTTAAAACATATAAAAAATTGTTTACGTTACAAATGGCTAATGACGGGTAAAATAGGAGAATAAATATAGTAGCCTGTGTAACTTATGGCTGGAAAATCCATAAATTTCATATTTTCCTGGTGTAGTTATAAATTTATTACACACTTTTAATTGGTTGCATCATATTTTGCTAAATTCAATATATATTAAGTATGTATCTAATGTGCATATACTTTAAGAAATAGTTATTTTTATTATCCCCAAAACAAAACCAAAAATGAAAAAAAAAAAGCAATAAAAATAATAAAAATTATATAAAGCAAAAATAAGTCACAGCAATCACTCAAGCGATTTATTAATTGATGATTTTTGAACTGAAACCAAATTCCATTTTGAAAAGCACATTTCTCGCCTGAATCAACTTGTGTACTTTTTTACTCTCCCACATTCCCTAGCTTGCAATTTCTCATTTTTATTATTTGAGCAGAAAAAAGATCATCTTTAGTGATTTGCTAAAGTAGCTGTACTTTTCAATGCAATTAATAATGCAAACTAATTGTTCACATTCGCCGACATCCCATCTGCCTATCAAATGCATAAAAAACTAACCAGAGTTTTATAATTAAGATTAGTTGCCATGGAAACATGACTGTGATTTACAAATTCATTATTCTAAGCGTCAAAAACATAATTATGCATCGTACCATAATGACAAAAAATGATTTATAATGAATTATCGAACGTTCAATAATTGTGCACGGTTTGTATGTCACGACCGTAGATCAAGAATGTTATTTCTCTGAAAATTAGCTGAAAAAAGTTATAAATAAGATTAAAGGAACTCCAGTGAGGTCCAATAGCCTAAAATAATGAATTTCGAAATTCTTTCTTAAATCGACAGGTACACTGAATTTGAAACCAAGCAATAGATGATATCGAAATTCTTTCTTAAATCGACAGGTTCACTTAAATTTGAAACCAAACAATAGATGATATATAACTGACACGGTATCAAATTGATAATCGATTTTATGCGATTTTTGGCCGATTTGAGGGAAAAGCGCTGCAACGGTTTTCAATTTTTTTGGGCCAATTTGCACAATATATTTGATTTTATTTTGAAAATGGAGTAAGCAGCTAATGATCTGAAAATTTGTATTTGAGTTTTTAGTCTAGACATACATTTAGTTATACAAAAACTTGAAAAAATATTTTCGGTCCTTTCACGTCAAAAAACTTCAGTGGAGTCCCTTTAATAGTTAATTTAGACGCTACGATAATATGGGAGAAAGCAGTCTGAGCGGACTGAATGTAAAAACATTTTGGTCCAATGATATTCGATTTATTGCATGACTTGTATTTTAAATTCATTAAAAAAAAACATTCAAATTTGGTACACAATTTACTGAACGCAATTTCCAACATATGAAAATATGAATGCTGGTTACCTTAATATCAAATGTGATTCTATTGTAAAATAGTATCGACCCTGCTTCTTATTTATTTATTGCTGGACAATTGTTTCTAAAAAAAACTGGCCAAGCTTGTGTAGACATGAAACGGTCTCTTCCCTTAATAAACTCTTTACTAAACCTGAGAGTGAAATAATTTGTGTTTGTCATACAAACATTTGGCCATAGCATCTTATAGTTTTCTGTTAAAAATAAAGATGCTACTTAGTTATGGTTTTGTCGTGTTAACAAGGGTTTTATTAGCCTGCTCTATCTTTTTATTTCTTTAAAAATTGTTTGAAGTCAAGAACAAAAAATATATATACAATAAAAAAACGGCTTTACCGAATAAAAAATATAATATATGAATGCATATGAGATATAACTTCTTAAACATGGAGAACCATCAATATTTTGTGATAACTCTAGACAAAGCATTTTGTCTGTACAAATCGTTAATAAGGAATGATTGTTTCTTTCTGCACTAGTATGGAAACCACTTGAAGGTATCAACTAAGGCACAATACATCCCAAGCACCAATAGCTTAGCAGAAAAGAAGTTTAAAACAAAACAGTTCCTTTCTTTCCCAGTTGATTTTAAACATACTTATGTTGTTTCAACAAACAACACTTACCCTTTTGGTTCATATATACCTTATAAAAATTATAATAAAAGGAAAGCAGACTTACAAATCATAAGTGGATCTAGTTTGTGATATTGCAAACTCTACATAAATCTACTTGGAATCATCATGACAAACCACTGGTTGTTTAGAATTGTCTAGATTAATCCACGTGATGTAACAGATGTTAAATGAAACAATCGGTCTATGAAATCTAGAATATATTTATTGAATGTTCAAACTAATTACTAATTAAATGAGCACTATATTCAAACAATCGATTGCAGCCAACAACATGTTGAGTGTAAAATTAGATTATGGGGTAAAAATTATGAAAATTATTTTGAAATTCATTATAAAAATAAAGTGAGGTAAATCTTTATAGAATTGCAATTCAATTCAGTTCAATTTATGCCTTTAAAATGCTTTACATACGAGCGCTTTCGGTCAAATGCAAACTTGATGACATTTATTCGATAGCTTCTGATTTTGCTTAGAAAAGATATGAGGAACAAGCCATATATCTTATTAATTATATTCAATTATTAATGGTGTGTCAATTTCTTTCGAGATTGTATTAATTATCATTGGAAAAAAAGATATTGCACGTCTAAACGCTCGTCTTTTAATTAATTATTTCAAAGATAATTGATTAATTTGAGTATAATTATATTAATACTAGCTCGGCATTTTACATAGCGCTTCATTAAATTGATAATGTAACTAATACTATCTCAAAATGTCACATAAATGTTATTTAATTGATTAATTCAGAGTAGCTCTATATTGCACAGATTTTAATGTTTTTGAGATATTTTATGAAAGTTAAAATGGCATTTTACTCAAAATAGACACACGACGAAGTTATTTGTAGATAAGTTTATATAACTTCCATTTCATGCATCTATGGTATTTAATATGAACTTATCCGATATTTAACCAAAAAATATGTTGGTATCAGATCTTTATGTTCATAGTTTATACTCACATACTGTTATACCTGTACGCGAGTTACATAATTTATATTAATGGGAATGCTACTTTCATAGGCTCGGACTTATATAATTTTCTTTCATTGTATATATTTGGTAAAAGACTTGAGTAAACTTAATTTATTATATCAAAACCACATGTTGTTTGTGACCTATGTAATAGGCGTGTGAATGTAAAAGAAATACACAAATGTGAGTAATAGCGCGGCTTGGGGTTGCGTTCCTTGAACTTCGCCTTTCCTTGTCGATCTTGTTTATCATATTCCTTGTCATATGGAACTTTCGAAGGATTTTGTTAAAAAAATAGCTTAATTCAGCTAGAATGCCAACATTTTTGTAAACAAAAACGTGTATATCATATTAAGTTTTATCTATCTCTGATAGAATTGCATTGTCCAGTTTCTTTCAAATTTCATGAAAGTGGAAGTGTATGCAAATGCAGTGCACGACCTTTCTTCGAAAGACATCTCGTCGAAATGACAGTTTGTCGAATATGACAATTGGTCGAATACGACGGGTCTTCGACACTGAGGCTACGACAACTGATCGAAAGTAATTTGTATCACTTCGACAATTGATCGAAAATAAATTTTAATCATACACCACTTGAAATAACCCCCACAGTATTTAAAGGCTAAGCCCGATCAAACATTTATGTCTTATATTAAATGCAAATTTTAAAATTTAAACAGTTTATCTTATTTTTCGTGTTTATCAATAAGAAGACGTGTCGTCTATTTTACCTATTTAGCACGATTGTAATCATACATATAACAACCTGTAATCATAACATGATTTTTCGAAGAGAGAGCATATAGTCGCCGCTTCGTCCGTCCATTTTTCTTGTCCGGGACATAACTCTGTAACAACAAGAGGTATCATTAAGAGGTATCAACATAAATTTCCCTTATTATTACACATATATTCAATGTCTTCGTTCATTGAAAACATTTATGAACTGGTAAATACATTCAATTAATTTCTGTCTCGTCTAGAACATAATTTATTTGCTTTTTGGGAGTTTTAATCATTTTGAGTGAATAAAAAAGAATATTCCAATTAAGAACACATAAATCATTTATTCTCTTGTCACTGAAAACTCTCACTGTAATAATATTAATGTTAAAATACACTTGACTTACACTTTCAATACAGTAGTCGTTTGGATAAAACCTGCAGAGATTAATTTACAAATTAAAAGCAAATGATTTTGTTTGTTTATGTGCAATAAAGCAATACATCATAGCTCTGTATAATGACGATGTCAAAACAGGAGCATTCATGACAATATTGGTGTAATAAAAGTTCAAAATGCATACAATATTTGAACACTTTGGGGCAAAAATGTAGTTATAAATGTTTCATACTAGTCTAATTTATGTCATAAAATAAAATCAGCACAGGACTTTTCTAGTTGGGTGGTTCCAATATTCCTACCTGAATAATGTTGAATCACCCTTAGGATATGTTGCCTGCTTTTTAAATTTGTCTTTTGACGTCTTATCTGTGATACGCAGGCTTCATAACCTCTGATCCCCTTTCAAAATTCCATTTTATTTAGTTCCGCCCATTGTTTTCTCGTTTAGGGCACATGCGTTTTATTACTTGGGGGACCATACGCCGCGTTTCATGGAATGGCACGGAAGTGTCACATTGAAGGTTCCATGATGACCGCCGTATGAAAACATCTGCGGATATTTCTAAATTCAAAATTTTCCTATTTCATGTTTAAATGTTGAATTCTGCTTAAGCCGGTGCTAGGGGGCGTGGACGGTAACTTGCACTTTCCAATACCGTCCATGAACAGGCTCAATCAAACCGAGCCTGCAACATTTTCAATTTTGCCGTGTTGGGCTTTCTTTAGGGATTCTGTATTTATCTATTGTATGAACAGTACAGTTAACTTGAGGTATACGCAAAATCTTTATTGCTCTAAACATTATGCTATGCTTTCAGTATCAAAAGAAAGTTCAATATCAAATACTCTATCTATAGTTTAACCAGTTTTAATAGTTTGCGGAGTAACATGCTGTAGATATTTTTTTGTTATTTTACAGACATCCAATTGTTGCGATTACGAACAATAAATCAATGCGGCGTGTATTAATTAAAATTTTGCAAAACGTTAAACATCTGAAAATAGAAATGCTCAATGTTTGTACACATTGAGCATTTCTTATTTCAAAGTAGATTGTATTGCTCATGTAGTAAATGTTATTTAGTTCAGTGTAAGGCACTGTTTTATCTTTTTTCTGATTGTTAGATACACAACAGATTTCCTTCAATGTTGTCTCCATTTCCATCAGAAGAACAAGACAAGACAAACAAACAATCTTAACAGAATATCTACATGAAAATAGCCCTTTTTCATTGTTATTTACATCAAAGCAGTTTTCCACCACACTAATTTTATTATAAACATTGTTTTAAGCTTGGGCAAGGAACTTCGCAAAAAATGCGGATAAGTTTTTTAGAGTAAGGTAGAATGTACGAAAACACAGACGTACAATATAAGCTATGACTTTGTTATTTGAAATTGAAATATTGGGTGGACAAAATTAAGAATTAATTCTTATTAGAATGTTAAACGCAATAGTAATCAAAGCACAGAAGGCGCTGAATTTGTTTGGGTCTCAGAATGTAAGAAAGGTGCAGGTTGTGAGATTATATGTTTAGTGCCACCAATGCTTTCCAGCGTTTTAATTGTAGTAAATTGGCTATAAGACTAATTGCAACACCTGATATTCAATCAATGTTTACTTGACTTTAACAATTTAAAAAATAAGTTACCTTTACTGGGATTTGAACTCCAGACCTCTCGCTTCCTAAGCGAGCCCGAAACCCTTCAGCCACGGTGAATTTAATATGTGAACGGCCTGAAGAAAACCATATTATTCTAAATTAGGGCTTGTAACGACTTTAACTGTTGTTTAACACAGATGTAAATAATCCTGGAGCTTACTATAAGCATGTATATTTATAAAGAATCAAACGGCTGCAAGTTCTGTGGTATTTTCTGATCTTTGCAATCTAAATCGTACTGTATATCTGTATGCATTTTCCTGTATAAGTTTATTTTTATGTATTATAATTCCTTTTGTAAGGCACCAGAGTTTGAAACATACGGAATTCTGCATAACTAGAGTTGCATCAAAAAATCATTTATGTTCTTTTTTTTCGACAGCCACACTTTATCTTTGTATATCATGGCTACTTCCTTAACAAAAACACTTAAAAAAAGAATTTAACAAAAAAAAAAAGTTTCCTGAACTGGGATTCGAACCCGAGACCTCTCACTCACGAAGCGAGCGCGTTACCACTGTACCACGGAAAAGTTATACACAGTTTGTCTGAATAATATCAACTCATTCTAAATTTAGAACTTCCATTGCAGTTCGGGTTTGTAATCCTTATTAATTTCGTGGTATTTTGTTCAGGATAAACCTGTTGTTTATAATTGAAGTAAATATTTTAGCGAAAATCCTCTCGCCCAAACAGTCCGGCATGTAGAATCTATATATTCCACTACTCGGTTTGTGTAGTATTCGGTAATCTACATGGCTAAAAATAGTATTTTCATTGATAAAATTATATTCATCCGCGGAATTTGTGATTGTGCATTTATTGACAATTCTATAAGCCAACGCTATTGTTTAACTTTAAATGCGTTGTAATTTGTTTGATACTTGTAACAAAATAAAATATTTCTTTCTTTTAAATCGCTAGTTTTAAGCTGTTTTGAGAACTACTTGTTGTTAGGTTTGTAGTAAACTTCTGTGTCAGAGATTGAATGTCCGCTTTGTATTTAGTTATTTTCGATCAGAAAATACATTAAAACAATATTAGAAATCTTTGACCATTCGGGAATTACTTTGCTTGAAAATTGATGCGCCTGTCTTTGACCATCTTTACGCAGTGATCTCCCCTGAATTTTTCGGCTTTAGTGTACATACAAAAGGGAAGTAACCGCTCCAAAAAAGTGGACTACTTTCGGCATTTGCAATTAACAACATTAGACTCTGAAATTTCGCTACCATTATTTGTTTGGTCTGACGACCCAAACAAATAAAAACGGACTGAATATAAAATCACATACACTTTTGGTCCAATGATATTTTATGTCGATTTATTGCAAATTCATTGTTCAAAAACATTAAATTTTAATAAACAATTTACTCAATGCAATCTCAAACATATGAACTCCGGCTACCTTAATATCAAATGTGATTCTATAGTGGAATGTCATTACTACATACAAAACGAAACTGCTACTTATTTCTTTATTGATAAACAATTATTTTTGAAAACCAAACACTGGTCAAGCTTATGCAAAAATGCAAACGGCCTCTTCCCATGATGAACTCTTTATTTAACCTTTGTGCTTGGCATACCTACATCTTATGGATTTTATTATATACATTATATTTTATGTATGATCCCCTTTCAAAATTCCATTTTATTTAGTTCTACCCATTGTTTTCTCGTTTAGGGCACACGTATTCTTTTACTTGGGGATCGACGCTTTTTATGGAATAACACATTGAAGGTTCCATGATTACGTATGAACACTTCTGCGGATGTTACAAAAATCAAAATTTCACCATTACCATCATTTAATGTATAATCCTGCTTAAGCCGGTGCTAGGGGGCATGGACAGTAACTTGCACTTTCAATTAACGCCCGTGAATAGGCTCAATCAAACCCGGGCCTGCAACAATTTTGTCGTTTTGTGCGCTCTTTAGGGATTCTTAATTTTCCTATTTTAAAAAAAGAAAGAAAAAAGATACTTCTTAGTTTTGGTTTTGTCGTGTGTTCAAAGGTTTAAGTTCAAATATACCTCACAGTCATTTTAACTAAATAAAATAAAATATCACATGGTATTTGTGCAATGATAAATCCATATATAAAAACAACAGTAAAACATATAAACTGTAATTAATATACATGTATATTATTATTATTATTATTATTTACCAAACTTATATAGCGCCCTTTTCATATAGTACACGTTCAAAGGCGCTTTACAATGATATAAACTAATAACTTATTACAGCAATACAATTTAAATACTAAAACGGCATTCACATAATAAATCTACGACATAATAAGAACAAGAATATGAGACAATCAATTAAAATGTGGTATTTACCGTTTTACAATGATATAAAAACTAATAACTTATTACAGCAATACAATTTAAATACTAAAACGGCATTCACATAATAAATCTACGACATAATAAGAACAAGAATATGAGACAATCAATTAAAATGTGGTATTTACCGTTTTACAATGATATAAAAACTAATAACTAATTACAGCAATACAATTTAAAATACTAAAACAGCATTCACATAATAAATCTACGACATACTAAGAACAAGAATATGAAACAATCAATTAAAATGTGGTATTAACTTAGTCGTTTAGAATTAAAATAATTGAATATCGACAACATACGATTAAAATATTCTAGCGAAATTTCTAAAACACTAAATTAGAAATAATGTGTTTTATAATCAAGACCTTAATTATTTGTAGCTGTCTTAAAAATATTAGCAGAATTAAAACAAGTTTTAAAATTATGGTTGATATCACATAGTAGTCACACAGTTTTCTAAAATCACTGTCTCAGATTATTCACGATAAAACATAGGCTTGTTTAAAATAGTGTGTTTTAAGTGCACGTTTAAAAGAACACAATGAGCTCGAGTCTCTCACACCAGACGGCAGATCGTTCCACAGTTTCGGAGCTGCATATTCAAATCGTCGGTCGCCAAAGGTTACAGTTTTACTCGTTGGTACCACTAAAGTAAGTGCTTTGTTCTGAGATCGTAGATTCCTTCGTGGTTTGTAAACCACATAACATTTCTTCCATATATTCCGGCGATTTTCCATTTAAAGCTTTGTTAGGTATGTATTAAAATTTTAAAACTGGATTCTGTATTGCACCGGAAGCCAATGTAATTCTTTAAGTACAGGTGTAATATGATCGTACCGTGAAGTTCTGGAGATGATGCGGGCAGCTGTATTTTGAACAATCTGCAGTTTGTTTATTAATGTTTGAGGTACTCCATACAATAATGCATTGCAGTAATCTAGGCGCGAAATGACCAATGAAGTGACAAGTTGTTTAGATGCATCAATTGTCAGATATTTTCGAATTCTTCCTATTTGTCTAAGCTGGGCATAACATGATCTGCATACCGAATTGATGTGATCTTCCATGTTCATGTTTGAATCAAAGATGGCACCTAAATTTCTAACATTGACCGATTTGTTTATTTTAGAGTCACCCACGGTTATCGATAGATCTTCAATGTGTTTGGAGTTATACGGAGATGAGAACATGATGACTTCTGTTTTATCAGTATTTAGTTTAAGCATGTTTGCATTCATCCATGATATTATGTCTCGGAGACACGCTTGAATGCGTTGTAATGTTTCTTCCTTAGAAATGTCATCTAATGGTTTGAAAGATAGATACAGCTGTGAGTCATCGGCGTAGAGATGGTATTGCAGTCCGTGATCTTTGCAAATGGCACAAAGTGGTTTTGTGTACATAGTATAGAATTTTGGCCCTAATACGGACCCCTGTGGAACACTAAAATTAAGTGTGACCGACTTTGACAGCACACCGTTAATGTATACTGTCTGTTTTCTTTCTTGAAGGTATGATGTTATCCACTCCAGTGGTTTTTCAGCAATTCCGAAAACATTTTCAAGTCTCTGTACTAAGGTTTTGTGATCTATTTTGTTGAAAGCTGCTGATAGATCTAGCATAACTAAGATTGTCACATTGCCATGGTCAAGGGATTTTAGTACATCATTTTGGACTTTGATAAG
This sequence comes from Ruditapes philippinarum, assembly GCF_026571515.1. Lineage (NCBI taxonomy): Eukaryota > Metazoa > Mollusca > Bivalvia > Venerida > Veneridae > Ruditapes > Ruditapes philippinarum. The sequence goes on from NW_026855254.1 coordinate 11,555, forward strand.
TGCAGTCTCTGTCGAATGGAACTTGTATATCCCTTAAGATGAGTTTAAATATTAAAGCTGGAAACCATAGAGACCAGACGGTTGTTACAAACTGCAAATCTGACAACTTAAAGTGCTATACCGAGGACTATTTAATTATATCAGACAACAAATTAATAAAATGAATATTGCACTGATAGTCTGCCAGATAGTTTAAATTCGTAACATTAAATGTATTAATATTTCACACTCTCAGAATAAAACTGTCTGGGTGATTGTTATCTTTCAAACTGTTTGATAGAATTTTCTTTGTAAAAAAAGACAATTGATTCCTCTTTAGTATCTGTGTGATGAATAGAGTTGTGACGATTTCTTCTTTTATGACATGACATGATTGTACTGCTTCATTCTTAACGCAACTATTTTTGCAATGTTTATAATTCATATTACAAAAATCGATTTTTATCACATGTTTGGCCTTGACTTTTCTGAATGGTTAACTAGTTTTTGCCAATCACTTCGCAAATAACCGTCTACTAATTCCACATGGTTACGACTTAGCATCCTTGTACGAAATTTAAAAAAAATCAAATGGAAAGGAATACATATTTTTTTTAAATTCTTAAACAGACGATACAGTTATAATCAAAAGCATTGGTGTCAAAGACATTTATGTAATATTTGTTCACTTTAAGTGTGTGTGAAATGAAAATGAACACTAATTCTTTCAATATAACTTGGTTGGTTCACATAACAGTTTATGGTTGCTTTTCAGAGCCAAGAAATGAATGTATACGATATATAAAGTTTTGGAGAACACTTATTGTATTTTTTGGTGATAACTCTAAAACAAAAGTTACTTTTCTCTGTACAATTCATAATATAGAATGACTGTTTCTTTCTGCACCAGTAAGATAACAGCTTGAAAAATGTCACTTAAGGCATAATACACCACAACACCACAAGCACTGACTGAGCAGAATTGAAGTTTATGTATTAAATACTTTATAACAATAAACAATATCAATGCCGGTATGTAAGTTTTGTCGTTTTGATGCGAAAAAATTAACCACTCAAGCTAACGGCCTTCGTGGTCAATTCCAACGCATCAAAACTCCAAACCGGAGTTAAAAAGCCGATAAACACCGCTAAGACCGATATTATTTCTTAAGTAAAACATATAAACTGTCATTAATATATATCCCTTAAGATCAGTTTAAATATTAAAGCTGGTAACCAAAGAAACCAGGCAGATGTTAGAAACTGCAAATCTGACAAGTTAAAGTGATATGCCGAGGAACCTTAACTTTGATCAGACAAAACATTAATAAAATGAAAAATGCACTGATAGTCTGCCAGATAGTTTGAATTCTCAACATTAAGTGACTAAAAATTTTACACTCTTGAAATAAAACTGTCTGGGAGATTGTTATCTTTCACACTGGTTGGTGGAATTTTCTATTTCAAACATACACTTGATTCCTTTTTTGTATCTCTGTGATTGATAGAGTTGTGACATATATATGAGCCGCGTCACGACAAAACCAACATAATGGCTTTGCGACCAGCAGCATATATCCAGACCAGCCTGCGCATCCGCGCAGTCGGATCAGAATCCATGCTGTTCGCTTACAAACTCTATTACAAGTAGTGAAACTGATAGCGAACAGCATGGATCCTGATCAGACTGCGTGGATGCGCAGGCTGGTCTGAATCCATGCTGGTCGCAAACCCATTATGTTGGTTTTGTCGTGACGCGGCTCATATGGTCTTATATTGACTGTCCTGAATAGTTAACTACTTTATATTTAATTATATATAATTACTTCGCATATGAAAGTCTACTTATTCCACATGGTTTCGGTTAAGTATACTTGTATTAAATTAGAAATAAAAAAAAGTCTCAAAAGGCATAATTATCATCGTTTAATCTGACAATTTAAGAATAACATCGAGTTTCTTAAAGAGACGATACAGTAGTTAAGTTATCAAAAGCACTGCTTGAACAGACAGTTATTTATATAAAAAATTTTCTCTTTAATAAACAGTTGAAATAAAAACAAACATTATTTCAATAAAAAAAATAAGGTTGTTTTTCCGAATATATGAATGCATATGATATATAATTTCCAATGGGGAACCCTCAATAAATGTTTGCGATAACTCTAAACATAAGCACATTTTTGTGTGTACAATCGATAATATAGAATGAATGTTACTTTCTGCACAAGTACGAAAACGACTTGAAAACATCCCACGCAAAGACAGTGCAGAATTGAAGGTTATGTATCAAGTATCTTATAATCAAAAACAATATATATACACCGGTATGTAATTGTTATATGATTTCGTTATATTCTTGAAGAAGAACATATGCTGACGTTAGTTTCACAATTATATAATACAGGGAAATCCCTCGACAGGAATGAAATTATGTATGTTAACTCTATACAAAAGAAATTTGTTTCTTATTCCATTAAATGAGACACGACCGCCGTTTGTATTTGCATTATTATAATAGTATCTCCAGTGTCAATCATTTTCACTAGAATAAATGTCCTGAGATTTAAAACGTTGTGAAACAAGTAGCAATACGTATGCTGATCAAACACATGTTACAGGAAATATCCAGACAAAACATAATCGGCTAGACATGCTCTTAATTTTATGTTCAATAACCTTTGGCAATCGTAATTTGTGATTTTGTTAGATAATAGCTTAGTGCTGAATTTTGATACCGTAATATTGTGATATATTAATATCAATAACAGTCTATATCGATACAGTAAAATCGTGTGTATCGTAATATCGTTATATAAGATTGTATAAAAGGCCATTATTATCATATAATTCATGAATTCTGTTTTTAAAAGAAAGTTAGGTGATGTTTTTTTTATTCTTGACGTGAAATTTAAGATATATAATCAAAAAAGTGCAATTATGTTTATCATAATTAGTTTTTTTTAATTATATGACTGTATGCATTAAAATAATTACGTCAATCATATCAAAATGTCAGTAAATCTCGGAATCGAATAGCGGTACCTATTTCTTTTTTAGTACAGTAAAAAAACTATGTTTAATAATATTTCTAGTTTTGCTTATCAAAGGTAAATTATATTCAGGGAAATAGTAAATCAAATAACCTTGTGTCCATGATTTTTCTGCCAAGTCAGCAAAAGTGTAACAAAAACAGTAAGACAGAAATTCCATTTCGATTTCATTCCTAATAAAAATGTCCAATTGTTTAGTTGTAGATATTTAAGAATAAAATCTGATCATTTGTCACAATATCAAAATATAAAACAATGACCAACCTAAGAACGAGATTGTTCAATTACATGTTGCTTTTTTCTGTCTCAAAATTTAACAGATAAGAACTTTAAACAAAAGAGTTCCTTTCTTTCCCAGTTGATTTTGATATATTTATGTTGTTTCAATACCCCTATGGTTTCATATATTCCTTATAAAATTAGAATAAAAGAATGGAAAGCAGACTTACAAGTCATAAGTGGATCTAGTTTGTGATACTGCAAACTCTACATAAATCTACTATGAATCATCATGACAAACCACTGGTTGTTTAGAATTGTCTAGATAAATTCACGTGATGTAACAGATGTAAAATGAAACAATCGGTCTATGAAATCTACAATATATGTTCACACTAATTACTAATTGAATGAGCACTATATTCAAACAATCGATTGCAGCCAACAAGATGTGTGCAAAAATTAGATTATGGGGTAAAAAATATGAAAAATATTCTGAAATTTATTATCAAAATAAAGAGAGAGAAATCAAAATGGATTTGCAATTCAGTTCAATTTATGCCTTTAAAATGCTTTACAGACGTGCGAAATGCAAACTTGATGACATTGATTCGATAGCTTCTGATTTTGCTTAAAAAGATATGAGGAACAAGTCATATATCTTATTAATTATGTTCAATTATTAATGATGTGTCAATTTCTTTCGAGATTGTATTAATTATCATTGAAAAAAAGATATTGCACGTCTCAACGTTCGTCTTTTAATTAATTATTTCAATGATAATTGATTAATTTGAGTATAATTATATTAATCCTAGCTCGGTATTTTAAATAGCGCTTCATTTAATTGATGATGTCAAACTAATACTACCTCAAAATGTCACATAAATGTTATTTAATTGATAAATTCAGAGTAGCTCTATATTGCACAGATCGCGATTCAAAGTTTTTAATGTGTTTGAGATATTTTATGAAAGTTAAAATGGCATTTTACTCAAAATAGAAAAAAGAGACGCGAAGTTATTTTTAGATAAGTTTATATAACTTTCCTTTCATGCAATCTATGATATTAAACATAAACTTATCCGATATATAACCCAAACATATGTTGATATCAGAGTATCTCTATGTTAATAGTTTATACTCAAATATTGTTATACTTGTAAGCGAGTTATATAAATTATATTAATGGGAATGCTACTTTCATAGGCGCAGGCTTATCAATTTTCTTTCATTGTACATATTTGGTAAAAGGCTTGAAGAAAATAAACTTGAATAAATTCATCTATTATGTCAAAAATACATGTTGTTTGTGACCTATGTAATAGGCGTTTGAATGAAAAAGAAATACACAAATGTGAGTAATAATGTGGCTTCCTTGTCATCTGAAACATTCGAAAGATTTTGTTAAAAAATTGGCTTAATTCAGCGAGTATGCCAACATTGTTGTAAACAAAGAACATGTTTATCATATTAAGTTGTATCTATCTCTGATAGAATTTTATTGTCCAGTTTGTTTCAGATTTTATGAATGTGGAAGTGTATGCAAATGCAGTGCACGACATTTCGTCGAAAGACATCTCGTCGAATACGACAGTTTGTCGAATATGACAGTTTGTCGAATATGACAGTTTGTCGAATATGACAGTTTGTCGAATATGACAATTGGTCGAAGACGACAGTTCATCGACACTGAGACTACGACAACTGATCGAACGTAATTTGTAACACTACGACAATTGATTTAAAATAAATTTTAATCATACACCACTTGAAATAACCCTACAGCATTTGAAGGCTAAGCCCGATCAAACATTCTTGTCTTATATTAAATGCAAGTTCAAAAATTAAAACAGCTTATCTTATTTTTCGTTTTTATCAATAAGTAAACGTGTCGTCTATAATACCTATTTAGCACGATACATATAACAACTTGTAATTATAACATGATTTTTTCTTTTTTATGCTCCTCGAAGAGTGAGCATATTGTCGCCGTTTCGTCCGTCCGTGCGTCCGTTTTTTTTGTCCGGGACATAACTCTGTAACAGCAAAAGGTATCAACATGAGTTATCAACATCAACATAAAATTTTTCTTCTTCTTACACATCTTTAACGACTAGTATTCAATGTCTTCGTACATTGAAAAACATTTATGAACTGGTAAATATATTTAATTAATTTCTATCTCGTCTAGAACATAATTCACTTGCTTTTGGGAAATATTAATTATTTTGAGTGAATTAAAAAGATTATTTCAATTAAGAACACATAAATCATTTATTCTCTTGTCACTGAAAACTCTCACTGAAATGAAATTAATGTTAAAATACACTTGACTTACACTTGCAATACAGTAATAGTTTGGATAAAACCTGCAGAGATTAATTTACAAATTAAAAGCAAATGATTTTGTTTGTGTTTGAGCAATAAAGCAATACATCATACCTCTGTATAATGAGGATGTCAAAAGAGGAGTATTCATGGCAATATTGGTGTAATAAAAGCTCAGTAGTTTCATACAAAATGCATACAATATTTGTGTACTTTGGGGCAAAAATGTAATCATAAATGTTTCATACTCTAATTTATGTCATAAAATCAAATCAGCACAGGACTTGCATGAAAAGAATAGTTAACTGGAGGTATATGCAAAATCCTTATTGCTCTTAACATTATGCAATGCTTTCATTATCAAAAGAAAGTTCAATATCAATTACTCTATCTATAGTTTAACCAGTTTTAACAGTTTGCGGAGTAACATGCTGTAGATATTTTTTATTTTATTTTAAAGACATCCAATCGTTGCGATTATGAACAATAAATCAATGCGCCGTGTATTTATTAACATTTTGCAAGACGATAAACATCTGAAAATAGAAATGCTCTAATGATATATATTAATGTTTGTACAAATTGAGCATTTCTAATTTCAAAGTACATGTAGATTGTTTTGTTTATGTAAATGTTGTTTAGTTCCGTGTAAGGCACTGTTTTATCTTTTTCCTGATTATTAGATACACTACAGATTTTCTTCAATAATGTCTCCATTTCCATCAGAAAAACAAGGCAAGACAAACAAACAATCTTAACCGAATATCTACATAAAATTAGCCCTTTTACAATGTTATTTATCATCAAAGCAGTTTTCCACCACACTAATTTTATTATAATCATGGTTTTAAGCTTGGGCAAGGAACGTCGCAAAAATGCAGATAAGTTTTTAGGAGTAAGGTAGAATTTACGAAAACACAGACATACAATATAAGCTATGACTTTGCTATTTAAAAGTAAAATATTGGTTGGACAAAAGTTGATTAGGCCGCATATTGGATAAGACATGCAAAACGTTTCATTAATACTGGTCCTGTTTGCAAACAGTCAGTAATATGTAAGTTCAATTACATTGAAAACTCATAGTAAGGTAGGTATTCAAATGTTGCAATATTTAACTCTGTAGAACAAAATAACAAAATTCGCTTACAACTCATATTCATACACATGCTTGTCATATAATGTACATGCCAATAGAAAAATCTTCTGAACTATTAAAATGAGATACAACTTTAGCCTTCACATTATGAATGAAGAAATCATTCTTTCATGATACTACCGCGGGCTTTTTTCCAAAACTTAATTAAAATAATCTTTAAACTTTTACCAAAACTTTTTTTCCAAAACTTAATTTAAATAATCTTTAAACTTTTACCAATGCTCTTTTTACAATTCAAATTATATTTTAATAAGCGATGTGATAGTAATGCCGCATGACACGTCCACGTAAGAACTCATTTTAACAGGACAAGAATTTAATTATGACGTGTAAAGAAGTTACCAGTTAAACAAACATAAGGTAGAGCATAAAACAATCGCTCAAAAAAAAATAAACAGAAAAAAAGGAAAAACATTACATTTAATGCAGCTGAATAGGTATAATATCTCAAAGTTATTATCTTAGGCATGGAGAGATATTATTAACTTAAACTTAAAACACAATCATAAGACACAAACTTAAGTGACGATATCAATATCAACATATTTCAGGCAGTTCAAATGAAATGTTAATCCGAGATAGCAAACGATTTTCGTCTTTGCTACATTGCTCTTCCATGTTATTTACCGAATAGATCCTCCTCTATTGTTCTACAAATTAAATTATGTTTCTGTGTGTATCTCAAATTATGAACTTCTGAAACTCTATACATTTATAAACACGACAATTATTATTATTCAATAAATCATCTTCTATCACAAAACCTGGTTTGTATATATTTATTCATTTGTGAAATTGTTTTACTGTAAATTTGAATTGTTGTGTGATATATCTTGTATTATGTATTTTGTGAAATGTAATTCTTTTTTTAAGATCTTTGTTTTGTAATGTGATGTCTTATTGTTTTTTTTTATTTAATTACAGGTTTTATTCTCTTTAGAATAAATATATATTTAACCTGGTTGAGGGCTGTTCTACCAAAAAATAGCCACCACTGCATATACTTTAAGTCAATAATGAAGAAGAAAATGCAATGCATGTCACTGAAAACTTTGTGTTAAATGATGTGAACCTTTGGCTTTTCTTTTATTTCGATGTTCGCCTTGTCCTTACAAATGTTGTAAAGTGCGTGTGATTTTTTTGAGTACAAGTTAATACATCTGACAAGTAATTTTTTTCACGCGAGTGCACATGATTATATAATATGTGAACATGAAATGAAATCATTAACAATGAAAATAGTCTGATCATCAAAAAACTCATTTCTCGTCTGGCCATCTGCCGGCGAAATTTCGTGAAATTGAAAATCCAACAAACTATTGAAATAGTTGCCATAGAAACTTGAAAGTTGTTAAGGAATGCATTTTAACGTGTGTTGAAGCGATACAAGATCAATTTGGCATGTAAGGTTAACCAGTCGTCTTGGTAAAATATTAATCTATTTAATTCAGGCATACAATTATACCATTTGCATCTTAATACTTTATGGATATTGCCAACACAACTTTGCAAGAAATTTGTTTCTGAAAGGCACTTTGCAGGATTTGCGATAACGTATTTACACTTATAATGACGCGAATAATATTTTTCGAATTTCGAACGGTTGACACATTGTTTAATCATTTCCGTGCCCGAGTAGTTGAGTTTCTTGATTTAAAAGAGCCGCTATATGAACTCTCCTTCTTCAACCCCCTCCTATCTCCTACCTCCCTAATCGGCTTAAATAAATATAAACAAAAAAAATCAAGCAAACACAAAAATAAATGAAATTAAAAAAAATCAACATATTTCAAGGATTTTTTTTCCATTACCTTCCCCCAAGCGCCTCTTTATGATTAGTATGTTTACTAAGGACAATCCGTAAAGTTCATTCTGTCCCTAATATAGTTACAAATTTATCATGCAGCTTTAATTGGTTGCATCTAATTTGCTTTATTTAATATATATATTACGTAAGTATTAAATGTGCAGTGGATTTCTGATTTATCCGTGAAAATTATATTAATTTTGATAAATTCACAGTGAAAATTATTAAAATATAACTTCACACTTTTCAATGACGAAACTACTTATTTTAAAGATTTTCTCCATGTGGTACCTCAATTTTATTTTTGCTGATAATTTTGACAATGTCAGGCTGTTTAGAGAAAAGCAAAGCTAAAATTGATAAATAACTTAAATGTCAAAAGTAATAAAAAGGAGAACACTTACTTCTATTCATCCAAATTACCAATCACCAAATATCGTCTCTTAATTTTTTTGTTTCATTTTTACAGTCTGAGAAATACATTCCTTCCACATACAAAACTGTTCTTGATGACATTTGGGCATATTTAAGTATCCTTCGAGCAATAACTGCCGTATGCTTTATGAAAACTTGAAAAGCAATGACAGCCATTAGTCCGAAGAATATGTAAACAACACAGCGTTCGTAAGGCAGTCTTTCAACAAATCCAAGTTTCAAATTTCCTAGCCGCCTTTTGAATGTTTACATATCTGTCGACAATTATTTATTTCTGTAACAATCCTCAAAAATGTTTTCCTTCTTATATAGATTTATGATTAACAAATCAAAATGATATCCCTCTAAATCAAACACAATTATTTTCCTCCCGTGAAATACACAACTTTTAAAAATGGCGGTCGCTTATATTACTCATAGCCTGGTCTAATATAAATTCGCCGTAGGTAACAGAAATATGGATGGATGATTGGACTTTTTCTCCTACTAGAATTGTTTGTTTTTATTATTAAAACATTTTTTTAAATAAAATTAATGATATCACCGCTATTTAACTGTGATTATCGAACTTACTTTTCAGCAAAAGATTTCTTGTATTTTATGAAAAATTCGACTAAAACATGTACATAATAGAGGCTAACAGCGGGGAAAACATATTTTAATATTAATGGAAATTAGAAATTAAAGGAATATCAAGGAAATTTCGTTTTAACTTGTTTTTAAGCATAGAAGAAAATTTGTTTGTTTGTTGTGTAAGATGTAGTTTTATTTCATCTCGTGAACTTTAAAAACATTATTCCATTTCTGGCTACGCCACTCGTGAGAATACTGTTTTTAAAGCTCACTTGATAAAATAAAATTTCATCTTACACACAAACAAACAAATATCCTCTTTATCTTTAGAACTAGTTTTTTTATAATTATACCAAAATTACCAAAAAACAAGAGGATGAAAACAAAGAAATAAAAATGATAAAATTTAAATCAAGCAAAAATAAGTAACTAGCAATCACTCAAGGTGTCATATTAATTGATGATTCTTGAATCATTTGAATAAAAAACCAAATTCCACTATGAAAAGCACATTTTTCGCCTTAGTTAACTCGTTTACTTTTTTTACCTTCAATCATTCCATTGCTTGCAATTTCTCATCTTTTTTATTTGAGAAGAGAAAAATATCATCTTTAGCGATTTGCTAAAGTAACTGTATCTTTCAATGCAATTAATAATGCAAACTAATTTTTTACATTTGCCGACATCCCATCTGCCTATCAAATGCATGACCACCAAATAGAAGTTTTATAATTAAGAATAGTTGCCATGGAAAAATGACTGTGATTTACAAATTCATTATTCTAAGCGTCAACAGCATAATAATGCATCGTACCATAATAATAAAAGTGATTTATAATGAGTTACAGAACGTCCAATCATTTCGCAACGACAATAGAGCAGGGATGCTATTTCTCTGAACATTAGCTTAATAAGAGTAATTTTCAAAAATATTAACATTAAATACGACCAGAATAGACAGATTTATTAGAATGCGTAATATTCGCAATAGTAAAAAGAGCTGACCTTAATATTAAATTTTATTCTATAGCAAAATATCATAACTTCATGCAAAAAACAGCTAATTGTTTCGTTATTGATGTACATTTTTTCTGAAAACCGAATACTGGCCATACTCGTGCAAAAATGCAAACGGCTTCTTCCTGTGATAAATTCTTTATTAAACCTGATATATAGATCAAACTTATCTGTGCTTGTCAACAACAGCAACAACAAGATTTTATTTACATAAACGTTATAACAACAATAAAGCCATACATGAAATAATGTAAACAGTGGTACATGTTCAAATACAACGAAATACCAAACACAAAGGTTAATGTAATTAAATTCCGTAAACATACTTGCTTAAACTAATTAATTCTTTAGGTGACGTTGTTGATAATGATTTTCATTTTTTTCAATGAAAGCCATCTACAATTATAATGTTTTAGATAAACTTAAAGAAAATGATTTTCGACCATTTGCATATTACAATTGCCATACATACACTTGGCCATAACATCTCATGACATAAAGATGCTGCTTAGTGTTGTTGTGTGTTCAAAGGATTTAGTTTAATTAATATGAATATCTCACAGTCATTCTATATATCTAAAAATATAATAAAATATCACGTGGTATTTGTGCAATGACAAATCCATATTTAAAAACAACAGTAAAAACATATAAAATGTCATTAATATATCCCTTAAGATCAGTTTAAATAATAAAGCTGGTAACCATAAAGACCAGACGGTTTTTACAAACTGCAAATCTGACAACATAAAGTGTTGTACCGAGGACATTTAGATTTGATCAGACAAAACATTTATAAAATAAATAATGCACTGATAGTCTGCCAGATAGTTTGAATTCTCAACATTAAGTGACTAAAAATTTTACACTCTTGAAATAAAGCTGTCTGGGTGATTATTATCTTTCACTCTGTTTGCTGGAATTTTCTATTTCAAACAGAAACTTGATTCCTCTTCAGTATCTGTATGATGGGTAAGAGTTATGGCGATTTCTTCTTTTTTGTCATGACACGATTGCACTGCTTCATTCCTAAAGCAACGTTTATAATTTATATAGATTTGCATATTAGTTAGTTCGTTTGTTAGTTGTTAGTCTGGTTTCCACTACGATTTTTATCATATATATGGTCTTATAATGACTTTCCTGATAAGTTAACTAGTTTTTGCCAATTACTTTGCATATGAACTTTTACTTATTCCACATGGTTAAAGCTTAGCATACTTGTACGAAATTAAAAATAAAAAAGGTTCATAACGTATACATAAATATTCTCTTTTAATCTGACAAATATTGTTTCTGAGAGACACTACAGTTATTATCAAAAGCACTGCTGAAGCAATTAGATTCTACTTCCATAATATTTTCTTTCTTTAAAAATTGTTTGCAATCAAGAACAAAAAATATGTATACAATAAAACCCGGTTTCACCGAATAAAAAATATAATTTATTAATGCATTGAGATATAACTTCTTAAACATGGAGAATCATCAATAATTTTTGATAACTCTAGACAAAGCATTTTTTCTGTACAAATCGTTAATAAAGAATTATTGTTTTTTTCTGCACTAGTACGGAAACAACTTGAAAGTATCAACTAAGGCACAATACACCCCAAGCACCGGCAGAGCAGAATTAAAGGTTATGTATTAAGTATTGTGAAATAATAAACAATATATATTCTGATATGTAATTGTTATATAATTTCGTCATATTATTAAAGAAGAACATCTGCTGACTTTAGTTTAACAATTATATAATAGAAAGAAATCCCTCGACAGTTATAAAATTTGTTTATTATCAAAAGTATATACTGTATGTTAGCTCTAAACAAAATGCATTTGTTTATTATTCCATTTAATGAGACACGACAGCCGTTTGTATCTGCATTATTATAATATTATCTCTAGTGTCAACCATTGTCACTAAAATAAATGTCCTGAGATTTGAAACGTTGTGAAACAAGTAGCAATTCGTATGCTGATCAAACAAATGTTACAGTAAATATGCAGACAAAACATAATCGGCTAGACTTGCTCTTAATCTAACCCCCTGTTCACTGCCGCCATGCAAAAACGAATTTATGTAACCTTTGGCAATCGTAATTTGTGATTTTGTGAGATAATAGCTTTGTGCTTTTATGACTGAATTTTGATACAGAAATATAGTGATATATTAATATTAAAAACATTCTGTATCAATACTGCGAAATTGTGTGTATCGTAATATCGTTATATCAGATTGTAAAAAATGAAACGACTGTTATTATCACTTAATTCACGAGTTCTGTTTGGAAAGAAAATTAAGAGATGTTTTTGTTAAAGATATATAATAAAGAAATGATTTGTCTGAATATGTCATTTCCGGTCTTTTCTAGCCAATGGAACTTTTGTTTTTCATAATTTGTTTTCTTCAATTATATAACTGTATATTAATTACGTCATTAAATACCGGTTCATATTACTGTTTATGTACAGGAAAATAAATAAATAGAAATAATAAACATACATTTAAAAGTGTGTATTATCATATCTCTCGTTTTGCTAATCAAATGTTCCTAGAACTTGTAAGCAAACCATAGGTAAACTATGTATAGGGAAATAGAAAATCAAATAACATCGTGTCCATGATTGTTCTGCCAAGTCAGCAAAAGTGTAACAAAAACAGTAAGACAGAAAATCTATTTCAATTTTCTTCCTAATAAAACCGTCCAAAATTGAGAAAACAATTGGTACTTTAAGAGAACATTCTTAAGAATGATAGATACATAAAACGTTTCATTTTGTATTGATATTTGGTGAATATTGCTGTTTTGTTCTTGTTTAGTTGTAGATATGAACAATAAAATCTGATCATTTGTCACAATATCGACATATAAAACAATGGCCAACCTAAGAACGAGAAAAATCAATTACATGTTGCTTTTTTCTGTCTCAAAATTTAACAGATAAGAACTTTAAAACAAAATAGTATCTTTCTTTCCCAGTTGAATTTAAACAGATTTTTGTTGTTTCAAGAAACAACACTTACCCATATGGTTTCATATATTCCTTATTAAATTATAAAAAAGAAAGGAAAGCAGACTTACAAATCATAAGTGGATCTAGTTTGTGATATTGCAAACTCTACATAAATCTACTTGGAATCATCATGACAAACCACTGGGTGTTTAGAATTGTCTAGATAAAATCACGTGACGTCATAATTTACTCTACTAATTGATAACAATATATCTAACTTTATGCAAGTATGCAATTCGGTTATTAAATTTTATCTTCGAAATTCAAAACTCTCTTATTGAAAAGAATCGTTCTTTCAACAAATAAGGCGAACTTCTTTCTCTGCATTGCAGATTAAAATATAAATCGATTGAACAAAGGAGACAATATATAGTCGAACATCAGTTTGTAACACTTATCTTTTGTGTTTTTTGGATAAAGTTTAAATAATGTAACAGAAGTAAAGTGAAGCAATCGATCTATGAAATCTAGAATAAACTTATTGAATGTTTACACTAACTTCCAATTAAATGAGCACTATTTTCAAACAATCAAACGCAGTCAACAAGATGTTGAGTATAAAATGAGATTATGGGGCAAAATATAAAGATTCCAAAGTTTATTTTCAAATTACAGTGATATTAATAATGGAATTGCAATTAAATTAATGCCTTTATTGTTTTTTTAAAACATACAGCAATGTGTTTTAGTGAGCGAAACTCAACGAGGATTATATATATATACGGTCAGACCTGTATAATATCGGGCAATTACCAAGTTCCCAAAAAGGACTTAATCCTATTATTATCAACACTTTGAAAGGACTTAAGTTAATGCAATACAGAGGGAACAAAGGTGGGCAATATGAGATTAGACGAGCCTTGGATACTAACAATGGTGTGAATGTTGACTATTTACAGTTACTTTCCCAAGAAATAACAAAAGTTAATCAGAGAAGACGTATAGAAAAATCACTCAGCATGTGCAATGTGAAAACTTAATCCGGGTAAATCTTGAACACAATACAACAGTAAAAGGCCAAACAAACATAAAAATATGTTTAATGAACACACGCGAAGTGAAAAACAAAACCCTATCCATATGTGACTTTATTCTCTCCAAAGAGTTTGATATATGTGCCATAACTGAAACATGGCTAGGTAGTTCCGTTGATAAGGTGTGTATCAGTGAACTTGTACCTCCTGGCTACAAAATGAAACATATCCATACAGCTTCTATACAAGTCACCACTGAGTCGTCAAGTCAAAGCAAGGAATTCTCACAATTTGAGTTCATGGACTGTAATGTAGTTATTGGGCGGTACTCTTTGAGGCTAGCGGTAATATACAGACCAACTCCTTCTAAACAGAATGGCTTGAATACAAACACTTTCCTTGATAATGAGTGGCCCCTTTTCTTAACTAAGTACGCTACAGTTGACAATTCTACAATTATAGTAGGCGATCTGAACCTTCATCTAGATATAGGTCTATGTGATAAAATTGTTTACATTTTGCTGTAAACAAAAATCAGTTTAGTATTGTAATTCGTATGTAGATTTTACTATTATCTCCGGATATTATCAGACAAAACATCATCCTAAAGGACTTCTTAACAACCGAAATTGTTACAAGTGACGTGCTGGAATATTTTATAGACAATACCTATAAAGTATCTGTTGTTGTTACTAAATATGTGTCTCGATTCGACAAGAAGTACAGCAAAGCAAGAAACACGACTACATTTCAGTCTTGAATGTATTATTGTAGAGGAATTGGTGATTAAAGAAATTTGTCAGTTAAATAGGAGTGACTAAGGCCATGTCTTGACTTTAAAAAGACTGTTTCAATTGAAAAGAAGATATTGTTAATGCACTATCGCAGACGAAGTCGAGTGGATTTGTATTATAGATTTAGTGTAAATCTTCTTCTTTAAATACATATAAAATGTGGTACATTTTTCGACATAATTCACTTTACATACTCATTTATAGTTGTTGTATGTAGGGTAATTTTGTCCTCTAAATAGCCAAGTTAGCACGACGAACACGTTTTTGAAACTCTTTTCTTAACAATAACAGTATAATAAAGAAAATAGAGAACATAAAAATATATATATAACAAAACACCATTTAAACAACAGCAACAACAAAAGACAAAAGTTGTTTTATTTATTGGCTACTCATACGACCGGCAACATCGAATGACGACCAATGTATTATGAATAAGTTCGGGTCTCTACACTCGATACTCAACATAAAAATGTAATAAAAGTTATGAAGCCGGTATTTGCTATACACATCATGCCGAGATCCATCTGTTACGGATTATAATTTATTGAAGTGTTTGAGCTATTTTATTGAAATTGGAGAGAGTTTTATTGTGTGGTGGAAACATGAGAAATATGATAAGCTTACATACATATTCCCTCATAAAATCGCAGAAGTCATCAGTTACAAAATTATAACTGCACTTATCAAGTATTTCTCTCAAATATACGTTAATGTACAAATGGGTACCTAACAAAACAAATCGCTGAAAAGAACGGTAATTTGTTCTTTATGCAATAGTCCATTTAATAGCACAACGATACCAATGATATAAGATACGAAATAGTGTATAAACAGTATTTCGGACCTCTTACCAATCTATATAACTCGAAATAGGAAATGATATAGCACTTTAACAGTTTTAAATGAGTCGGAGAATATTGCCGCTACCGCCTGTTAATTCAGCATTCAGTTTTTAAACTTCTAACTACAGGGTAAATCTGGACGGTTGTCATGAATATTTTTAAATATAAAAAAGAAAATTGTACACATGTAATTCATTATTTTATTGGACACTTGAACATTGCGTGTTCTCTAGAAATATTTTTAATCAGTATTTTTTTATTTGAAAGGTTGTCTTTGCAGACGGGGAAACTTGTTTCCATCTTTAGTCTTTTAAAGAAATATTCGAAAAAGAAGTTCAAAGGTCGGCGTGCATAATTCTTTAATTTATGACTCGACAAATAATTTGTTGGTATATATAAGTGTAATGTATGTAGTTTATATCTTTTACCGAATGCATACATTTAGGTTTTTATGCCAAAAATCAATTTGTTATTTTTTATCACATGCTAATAATCAGGTAGATGTGTTTAAAGCATGTCAGCTATCAGGCCCCTGGGTAAAAATATTTATAAAAGTCACCCAGTTTTATGTTATTTCTGTGAGTGTTTAGATTTCAATCACGTGACCGACCTATTACGTATAAGCGTTATATTTTGTTGTGCTGTTGTTGTGTTAATTTTGACTTTTATGCTCCTTGCACGTGTCTAGCTATACAAGCGCTCATAAATCATTCCGAAGATGTCACACACTGAATCAGATTAAAATTCTGTTATGAATATTTTACAATCAATCTTGTTTATTAAAACCGAACAGCGAAATTTGTGAAAATTTATTTTCTGCTCTGTATCTGAATTTCTTAATTCCTGGTATTAATTGTACAACTCTATCAACAGAAATTTGAATGATTCAATGGAATATTAAAACCTAAAGAAAAAGTCTGTCACCTCTTACCGTTCATTATATCAATGTTGTCATATTGGTTATATAGATAATCGGACTTTAGACATAATTATATTAAAAGTATATGCAACACCTAGTTATAGTGAACAGATTGTCAAAAATTTAACAAGAAATTAAACGGTTTGTCACATTCAGAATTTTGATCTAATTATTCAGGCCTATAGATGATTGTATAGCACGTTCTGCGACATGACATGGCATGTCCTTGATCGAGGTAGGACCTAATCGGCCGTATGCCCATTTACATGACCTTCTCTTAGGCGTTTAAATCATGCAAAGGAAGTTCATTTATGTAAAGGAAAAGATCACACTTAGCGCCACAACTTTAAGTCTTTTTAACAAGTAAGCATGAATGTCGTTACATCTATGGAAACAATAAACTAGAAGACAATATGTGTAAAATCTTTTTGTTGATCCTGTTGAAATAAATATCAGTTTAGAAAGAATTAAAAATGGTTGTTATCACTGCATCCGAATTCCAAAGCAATCAATTTAATACGATAATGAATGAATTTTATTATTTATTTTAGTTTTCCATCCGATATTTTTGTTGGTTATTGTCTTTATTTGTGCATAATGTGTGTGTGCGATTTCTAGTATATCCCTCACGTTCTTTTTAGATGTGTTTTGTCTTTTTAGCACGTATTGCGTTGTTACGCTGTAGGTAGTTTCTGTAGATAAAACGTTAACTGCGGTAATATTATTGGTTACATTCTTACGACAAACAAGTTATTGCCAATACGATCATATAATTAACATCATTCTGTGAGTAATTCTGTTGTTACAAGAGACGTTAGAAATTCAGTAATTTCACATCACTTACATTTATTTCAATCAATAAGGCCCGACGCTAAAAAACATCACACGTAGCTTTTATAACTGTAACAATGTAATATATCTTTCAATTTGGGAAGCTCAGAAACGACAGTTGAGAATTATTTAAACAATTTAATGACTGCTTTTAATCTACTTAATATGTGACATTTGATTTGCATATCAAAAGCTTCTTTGCTGTTCTTGGAATTTGTTTAATGGTAGATATTCTTATTGCAACCAATACCTCGGTTTCTTATATTATTGACAAAATGTTAAAAGGAAATATGACTGACATTCTTTTAGCTTCTATACATTTGAAAAGAACATTTACCTTTTAATAAGATATTAATATGTATTTTTCGTTTATAAAATTTTATTTAATAATTATACAAATATGTATTGCAAGGACCCCGATTTGAGTACGGTAAATGATACATGTATATTGTTGCCTGTGTATATATATTTGCTATTGGTCAATAATGCATCAACAAATGACATGTTGTAATAAAGTGGAGCAATTCGATCTATATGTCGCATTTGTTAAGATTACTCTACACACCATATCCTTATATACTTCAATATTTTATTAAGAAAAATGTTGATGATCTCATTTGTGCATTTTTGTAGATGTAGATGTTATCGAATTATCAAAAGTACCTGGTGTACTATTTATAAAAATGTGGTAATACAGAATGATTCAGTTGAAGCGATGTCCAGTCGGAGACACACAGATCTACGTAAAGCAATCACGTAACCGCAGCATTGCAGATCTGATAATTATTAAGCAGTTGTTAGATTAAACAAGAACATTCTTAATTCGATCTCAAAGATAAAAATATTACTTTTTATTACCGCAAGATTATCTTATAATCATATTAAATTGGTACTTTATTTAAATGATTATAATCATTGGTGATAGAGCTGATTTAACAAAAATAGTCAATCAGACATAATCCACAATGTAAATTTCAAATTTATCTCATATAATAAGGAAGCTTAGGGTAAGTATAAAGTACTGGGTACGGGTGGGGTTGCGTTCATCGACAAGCCGCCTTTTCTTGTTGATCTGGTTTATCATGGTTTTTTTGGGTAAGAAATAAATCAAAGATTCGTTGATTACAAGCAAATTTCTAACACAAAACAATGTAATATTATGATTAAAAATACAAGGAGAGTGAGGTTCAGGAATCAATTATCAAATCATGCAAAGTCATACAGTAACCACAGTAACACTAGGAGAGGCATCCAGTAGGGCACTGAAAAATCTGGGTAAAAACTGGAAAGGCTTTAGAGGTTTGGACTAAGGCATTGGTGCGTAATAGATATATTGTTACTTGACAATTAAGTACTGACGTTCGAGATAACGCAACTTACACATGGTCAAAGGCGCAATTGAAAAAGAATAAAATTACATCTTTTTTTAAATATCCAAGAAAACGAAAAGGGGCATGTTTTACTAACTCTTAGGTAAGCAATGTAAAATACTTTTTGAAAGATTTTGTTTTGTTGTTTGTTTCATTTTACGCCTATTCCGACACAGTATTTCCAGATTTTGGGCGGTAGTTTCCAAACCCTTGTTCCTGGGGAGTTACACCCGTACTAGGGCTACCTTTCCCTTTGGGGCTAAACTACCCAAAATATTCCCCGGGGGTCGAACCCCGCTTAAAAGAGGGGTTATAAATTTCTTTTTTGTAAATGCGAAAAAAATTAAAATGTTTCACTTATGGTTTCATAAAGGGAATGCCATGAATTTTGGAAAAGTTCCTTCCAAACAAAATCAAAACAACTTTTTGAAAATTTTCATCTAAAAAGTAAATGAACGGGCCCTACAATTTTTTTTCATTAAAAAATATCAAAATTTTAATTTCAAAAAATAGGCATTTTTCCCCCATTATACGTTTAAAGAAATTTAAAAGAAAAATTAGTCCCTGTTATAACAGTTTAGTCATAAAAAGCCTTTTTTTAATTTTGAATGTTTTTTTTTTTTTTATTCCTGGGCTAAACGTTTTTCCTTTAAGACGGGGAAAAATTTCAAATTTTAAGGGATTGTTGAAAAAAATTTTTTTGGGAATTAAAAAGTTTCAAATCTGACTTTCCCTTTTTTTTTTTTAAAAATTTTCAAATTTTTACCAAAAGATCAATTGGGTTTAAATCAAATTTTATTAAAAAAAAAATAAAAGTTCGTCTGCTCTTTTTTTACTTAAATTCAAATTTTTCTTATTTTGTAAAAAATTCCCAAATATCTAGTGGGGGTTGATCTTTGTTTAATTTAGTAGACCTTTTAAAGAAAACCATCTTTAAAATTTAAATTTTAAAACTTTATTTAAAATTTTCCCATATTTTACCTTTTTAATTTCCTTTTTAAAAAATAAAGTGGGTTTTACTTTACAATGTTATTTTTAAAATAATGATTTTTATGGAATTTGTATTGTCTCAAATTTATTTTATTTATTCTGCTTATTATTCGAAACATTTTATTTTGTTTCCCTTTGTATTTTGAGAATTTAAGCTTGTATGTTTTCGCATCCAAAATTTTATCTTTTTAAAAAAAGTCGTAAAGGAAAAGTTTTTAAAAAAAAGGGTTTTATTCAGGGCAATTCTATTTTAAAATTTTCTGTTTGTTTTGGGGAAATTTAATCTAGCACTTTTGGGCAAAATATGTTAAACGGCCCTTTAAAAAGCATATGCAGTTTTTGAAGTTCTTTCCCCTTATTTACAAAATTACCCCGTTTTGGGTTTTTCTGGGTTTTAAATCGCTTGGGGTTTTTTTTACCAAAGGGGTGCCTATATTTTCGCTGTACATTTTTGTAGTTTCGTGAAAAAAATTTAAATATCCGAAAAATATCAATATATTTAAAAATACAAGGGCCCGGGAAAAACACTTTATAATTTATTTTGGGAAAAAAAATCTAATATCAAGTTTTTTTTATGTTTTTGGTTTTAAAATTTTTTTTTTCATTTTTTCCCCCAAATTTTAAAACAGACTTTTTACTTTCATTTTTTAACATTTTAAAATCCCCAGAAAAGGGGCAGTTTTTAAATTTCTATTTCCCAAGGGGACTGTAATTTAATTTTCATCCAAAAGAACAAACCCCGAAATTTTTAAACAAGATAAAAATAGTTTTTAATATAGAAACCCAAAATTATTTAAATCAATTTCTGTTTTTTTCTTTTTTATGATAACTTGGGTTTCAAAAAAGATGTGTTTTTCTTTTTGAATATTTGGGTTTTTTTTGTGTTCATAATAGTACCCTCGTAAATTAATATAAATTTTCACCTTTTTAAACTTTTAAAAATGTATTTTCTGTCTAATATTCAAACCCAATTTTCCTTTTTGTACCCCGTAAAAAAAATGATTCGGGTTTTTTGCTTTTATTTTATTGTTCAAACTGGGTTTTACTATGTATGGGATTTAACTGTTTTTTAAATTTTTTGTTGTTTTGGGTTGTTTTAAAAAAAATATTTTTAAAGTTTCAAATTTAAATTTTTTAAATAAATTAATCCAACAACAATAAAAAAGGGGTTTATCTCTATTATCATTAAAATTTTCCAAAATTTTATTAAAAAGATGCCCTATCAATGTTTTTCAAAATCAATTAGCTTAGCAAGGAAAATTGTGGGCTTTTAACAAAAAGTGTTTTAGCGTTTTTTTTTGAAAAAGTCGCCAAAGGTTTTTTTTAATATACAATATTTCACATGTAAAAAATCCAATTTAACAAAAAAAGCGCCAACTTAGTTACAAAATTATTCGTTTTTATACTAAAAATGTCACAAAAATTTATAATATATTTGGGCTTTTTAGCTGGTGAAAATATGTGTATGTTTTTTAACATTAAAACAAAAATTTTTACTTTAAATTTGTTTACGAGTCATCCAATGATTTTTTAGAATAATGACAGCAAACTGAACGCAGAGTCACGCCATATCCATAAAATCCTCGAATCCATTGCCGAATTTCCAGAAAATCTATTTTTCGATAAACAGGTTGGTTTGTTTTTTGCATTGCGTGTGGGAAATTGTATGTCAAAAGTCACTCAGACTTCGTTTTAACCTCGTGTGTTTCGATAATATGTAACCTATGGGTAGAATCAAACATGATTCGTGTGCTCAGAAGGATATTTTACAGGCAATCTTGTTAATTGATAACAAAGATATAGAACATGGAGTAGTGTCGTTAATTTCGTCTTAAAACTTTAAAATGTCTGCATTGTTTGGCCAGCCCTACAATAACATTTTGATTCTTCCTAAAACTACAAAATGTACATGCAACCAGTTTGTCCATTTAATCAAACATTACTCAGTTAGGTTGTGATATTTGCTAAATTGGTGTTACAACTATAATGTAGAAAGAAATGACAATTATTTACAGCAGATGAAGGATACAATTATTGAGACAATAGAATTGCGACCTTGTCATTTCTTTGATTATCTTATCATAGATTATATTGCTTCCTCTTATTTTTTATTGAGATTTTATAACAGGTCTGTTTTGAATATATAGAGGAGATTGTAAGTCACCGTCTCTATCGTATGCAACATGGATTATTTCTAAATAGAGCCAATTGGCATTGTTTTCAGTCGCTGATTGCCATTTATATAGTTTTTATCAATGTAGGTTCGAATCATGCAAAGGAGTTTTTCATGTTAAAAAAAGATATCACATAGAATAGCGCCTGAACTTTAAGTGCCGAGTTTTATTAACATATTGTCAGTTTGCATAAATACAAATACAAGAGATAATACATGTCAATAACAGTACATACATTTAGCCACATGCATAGCACTTCAACGCTTCAATGCTTTCTTTACATGTAAAGAATAAATAAGCTTACACTATGCAATATATGGCTTTATTCTTAAGACGCAAACAACTACAAAACTGTCGCTTCAAACATGTTACCTAGATATAATGTTTTATGAAGTAGTCTTCCAGGTTATATGTATATAATTACTATAATACATTGGGATACCATAAATGTTCATACAGTACTTAAGTATAAATACCCAAGTACGTTCAGCGTATTATGCCTTCATGAAGCGAGTATTACATGTAAAATGGGCACACAATAGAGCACAAAATATCTTAACGTGTGTACTGTATTGTATCAAAAATTGAACGCTAGAAAGGTGATAAAATTGCATCGATTTTGAAAAGACCGTTATTGAATAGTCATTGTTGTTATATTTTACAAAAGTAAATATAGCCTGCGGACAATGTGGTATAAACAAGATTCAATATTGAATCTAAGAAAAAAAAGAAGAAAATAAACTACATGAATAACATGTTTTATTTATATTTACTTTAAGTATAATGTAAGAAAATGCAAGTTTCAACCAGAGTGATATTTCATAAAGTTGAAATAGGGTGAAGTAATAGAGATGCTTCCATGCACCGGAAAAAGGTATCCTCCCCGGCACCGCCTGATTATAAAAGGAAGGTTTAAAACAGTTTGTCTAATGTAGGCTAGAATGAATGTTATTTTTTTCTACTTGATTGATTCCTGATAGCTGAAGCGTATAACGTCGGCGAATCCAGTGTGTCGCACGTGATTTTTGTGTTAGATCTGACCACTGTTTTTTACGACTTCAAAACTGTGTCCCTCAAGGTGAAAATGTTCAGCAACTAGGAATACACATTTTCGTGTGTAGGGCGGTGTAAGTTTATTAGATAACTTGATTGAAACTTAGTGTCACCGACATCTGGTTTGATGCACTCTTTGCCAGAAATAAGATAAATAACATTTGCCGTTTCACAGTTCACAGTGTCTATAAGAGATGTTTTGGTCCCTATTTTTGAGGTGAATGTATTTGTAAGGTGAATGACAGTGTACAGGATTGACATCTTTGTGTGCCACATGGTCCAGACTGTCCTTCTTTATCGGCCATTGTTGGACTCACACACGTATGTCTCGGAGGCTTTAAAGTTACATTAAATAAATTTCATAAAAAAAAGAAATAGCGACATTTCATTAATGAATTGGGTTTTATTCGGGACCCAGATCTTATTTTGGTGCCAGAGGCCCAAATGGAGGTTTTGAGCAACAATGTGCAACCTCATTGGGCGTTCGGGAGTCAATATGTTTGCATGAGAAACTCCGCTTTCAGATCATCCCGGTACACATCATAGTAAAATCCAACAAACATGACCTATAACTACAAGTCTAAATCTACAACGGTATAGGTTTCCGCCAATTAGTGACGCACGCCGACCTATTCTCCATACAAATTTAATCTGTTTTACCGGAAGATGGAAGTTATTCTTTACTGAACCAAAGGCCTAAGTGCATCCGTTAAGCTTACACCGTGAAATTGTGTTTGCACAAGAAATCTTGTATTTGCCTGTGTTCCGGATAGAAAGCTGCTAACTCGGTGACCGGTAGCGCATACACGAGCTGATATGCTTACATATTGAACGATGTTCATCGGTTATACGAAATTTTGTGTTTACCGTGGGGTTGTCCATTTAAAACCCGCCTTAGATTTATGAACAATATTTGCTGAGATTGTACAACGATACTGTTTAAGCAGAGGGTTAGATGAAACTGTTAGAATGCTTGGTTAGGCCGACCCGTGCAAAAGATATTGTTAAGCATATTTATTAATGTAACTTCCTAGTAGATGCAATGATTGGCTTTAGCTGTGATCATTTTGTTAAAGTTTCAGCGAAAAGACGAATGCTATCATTGTTTGTTTGTTTTGTTTTGTTTTGAACGTCACACGACACAGTATCTGTCATATCGCGACGTCCAGTTACTGGTGGAGGAGACCCTCAGGTGCCCTTCCTGCATTCATTTCACAGGCAACGAACGGGCACCCTGAAGATAAGAAACGACCGACTTCAGTAAAGCTGCTGAAGCCAGTCTTCTCACCATGAAAAGAATCCAAAGTGCCCTGTCGGGATTCGCAACCCACAGCGGTGAGGGGGGCAAGTGGTTTTGAAGTCAACGAAACTTAACTCACCTCCGGCCGTACGGACGCCCCTACCGAATGTAATCTAATACATGAAACTATGACATTCAAATTTATTTAAAAACTCCTTGTCATTCAATTATCATAATTAATGACATTAAGCAATAATTTAAATAAATAAAAGATATACCACATAATTTGTAAGACATTAGTATCTATTTTTAATAACTTGGGCACCATTCAAAGTGATTCAATGTCTGGAACACAAGAAAAGTTATAGTCGCACAACGGGAAAAGAAAACTCTTTCACATTTTCTAGATGCTCGGCAAAAATCTTTCAAAGATTTTTTTTATAATGAAAATTCAAAAAGATGGTCCAAATTCAAATTCCCTTCCAACCACGTAATGAAATAATAAGCTGGATTATTCATTGTTATGCGCTTACACGGTTCGTTTTGTGTTGGTAAGAAGCGCTTTTTTCCTTTTCTTAACATTTCATTTAAAATAGGTAAAAGACAACAATGTTTCTTTACACCCGTCTAAATCAGCCAATCGAAGAAGCATGATCTGCTAGGAAAATCACTTTAAGGTGGACCCGCCAGCCCTCGACTCTATATTTGACAATGTCATATTTTAAAGATTGTTCGTGTAGCAAAAACATTACAAACATAATGCTATCCATAAATACTTTCATTTTAGAAATTCAACAAGTCAACTTGCAACAAAGACAGAACCAAAATGATACGTATACCAGAATATTTGTCTCCTGTGTCTTGGTAAGTAACATGGTGTTTATTTTAAAGGCAAGTCTATTAGTTAATCACAGGAATTAGACCGCATGTCGATAAACATATTATTCATATGATAACCGTATAAGTACTCATAACTTTGTCCTTGAACAGGCTCCCTTTTTTGCCGTCCAGAAAGCTTATTAGCTCTAGTTATGGGTTTCAAAAGCCCTGATATGCGGAGTCTCTGTTATGTAATGGTTATCCGAAGAGTATTCCACCAATTGAGGTCAGATAAGCTAGAAGTAGACCTAAGACCATATTAAGAGGGACATTAGAGTTTCACATTATGCTTGCAATGAGTATCAGTTCAACTTTTTTAAAGCTTCATATGGTCTGTTAGAAGGTAGATAAGATGATTGGTTGGCGGTGAGACAGAAAGTGGTACCTTAGCGGTTAAAGGACGCAACGTTGTAGACATATGGTGACATAGGGTTTGCTCTTTTGGTGAGCGAGGTTTGTGTTGGAATGACAATGTACTCGATCACCAGTTGTTTCTATTTCCGAAAATACCACACCGAAATGACGTGTTGCAAGATGCGTGATCCATTCTTCGTCTTGGTTTCAATCAGCGCGGCAGCTAAAGGTTTAACAGGACTTAAGTACTGGGAAATGGTCAAGTATGGAGGGAATCCAAATGGAATACAGTAATGGGACATACGAAGGTGAGCCTGTGATGGATAAGGGTAGTTGAGTGATACTGAGCAAAGTAAACAACAAACCACTGCGTAACGTCAAATTGTTCGTCAGCAAATGCGGCGGGTGTCCTCTGATGGCACGTGATTTGATGCTATGTTTTGAGTACGGATAGATGATTGTGGAGTGCAGAAACAGTAATGTTGCATATGATCGCCGGGAGCCGGTCGGGGCTCACGTGACATTTGATCGATGAGTGATGACGGTATGCGCGAGTAGGAGTTAGGAACAGTCGATTCTATCGAAGAGCCATACAACTTTGTGGAGATAGAACAGGATGGGTTCCTTTAAATGTTCATTTATGAATGCTCTGACGCGACTAATGATTACTATGCCAAGGAAGATCGAACAGGTCCATTCACGGGACAAAATGTGTGTTATTGCTGACTTCGGTTTTGGAGCAATTACGAGATAGAGACATTTACCAGTTTCAACGACGAGTTTCCCGGCGAGGACGTCAAGCGTTGGCGCAAGGTGGTTCGTACAATAGATAGCCTCTGTGTCTGCCGTTACGTCGGGTGAGTAGGTAGGAGCGACAACACTCACCCTCTCTCTCTCCTTAGTTCTCTGTCGACGAAGACACCCAACTCAGGGGCGGTGAGGCCGGGTCCCTGTGTACATCGCAGCCGCTTGTCTGTTAGCAAGGCGAACAGAGCGGCGAACCGACCGTCGTGCCTGTGTGGTATCAGGGAACACTCTGTTGTAGTCGATACACATACACAGCCAGTGCGACCAGCGCACTCTAACATGCAAAGTCGACCGCTGAGACACAGTCCGGACTCTCGCGCTCGGTGCAGACCCACTCAGAAGCGTCAACGCTGGGAAAAAGGAGACAGATTCTGTGAAGACCAGGGAGAGTCTCCGCCCTTATTACGTCGAGCGCGCAGCGCCGGTTGGCTTCCACTACTGCCATAAAGACCAGACATCATCAACCTGAGAGACGCGAAGCGCCACATAGGGGACGCCCAGCAACAAGGAACCGCACGTGCAAGGGAGCCCGAGCGGCGCGGGAACCCCAAACAAAAAACACGCGAACACGGCGCAAACGACAGAGCCTAGGTTCTCTTTGGATAACCCAGCTTAATCTCCGGCTGACCAGTCCGCGGCCAACTCTTCTTGCTTTCATCTTTCCTTGAAACAATTTTTGCTACTTCAATACAATATTCCTCTCATCTGGTTGTAAATTTTCGAATTTCCTCTTTACATTATACCTTTTAGGCAATAGTAAACACTAATACCGATTCTGCGCTATTTACCCTCATATTCTATAGAAGTCTACTCGTTTCTTTATTTTCTTCTTTTCATTTTGTTAAAATACTGATTAACTATCCCTTAGATTTCGCATCTTTAATGCTAGATTATACCACTTGTCTTCGTGTCTCTGTATATATTATTTGTATCAATTTCATACCGACGGGCTCTTTTCAAAATGCCATTTTTAATCCACTCTTCTGCGCAACCTGTGTTCAGCTTACAGTACACACGTATTCGAGTGTGCTCTATGCTATCACAAAGCCTGATGGAAGGCTAAATAGCGCGGCGAACAGAACGTGGTACAACTTCGTATTTTGAACCCGTCTCTACTCTGTGTGATATGCAGGCTTCATTACCTCTGCATCCCCCTTTCGAACCATTTCCAATTTTGTTTAGTTCCGCCCATTGTTCTTCTCGTTTAGGGCACAACCGCCTTCTTAATTCACTGGGGGACCCATATGCGCCGCTTTCCTCATCGGAGGCACTACCTTCGCTCGTCCACCACTTGAAGGCTCCTCCACTGATAATCCGGCCGTCCAGAACACGCTACATCGATGTCGCGATTATGT
This sequence comes from Ruditapes philippinarum, assembly GCF_026571515.1. Taxonomy (NCBI): domain Eukaryota; kingdom Metazoa; phylum Mollusca; class Bivalvia; order Venerida; family Veneridae; genus Ruditapes; species Ruditapes philippinarum. The sequence goes on from NW_026855254.1 coordinate 39,731, forward strand.
TTCATTAATTCAGAAATTTTACATCTTCCATGTTTAACACTGTTCTGATATTCCGGCTTAAGAGCCCGGTGCCAAGAGCCAGCTCGGACCGGTAGTTTCGCACTTGACAGTGACTACCGTTCATGCCGAACACCGGCTCTTCAATCACACCACGACCCGACGACCGGCCAACATTTCAACCTTCTGGACGTTCGAGGCTCTGTCTTTAGCGGATATCCCCTTCTCGTTCGTTCAGTTAACTCCAGCCTTACCGCACTTTATCGAACCGCTCTATCTGTCTCTCACACGCATTGCCGTTCTTCCATCAACTCCTTTTGCGTGATCCTTCTCTGGCACGTACGCACCCCCGCAGTGTTCTTTGAACCTAGAATATCCTCGCGCGGGACTCTTGTAGCCCATGCAACATTTCTACTTATCAGATATATTATACAATCATACTTCTACACATCTCACAACATACCTTGCACAGAAAGAAAGCATAAGCATGCCGCATTTTTCCATCTATAAGCTATAATTGAACTATATTTATTATGTTATCCGCCCAGTTTACGGAACACCAGGATAAGTTATTCGTATGTTATCGGAGCCTTTCATTTCATTGCAGTTATCTGCTACGACACTCTAACAATTAGCACCGTCGTTCAGTCATCAATCAGACACAATATTTTTAGGGAATAACACACTTACCACTGAATACCTTGCACACCTGTATGATGCTTATGAACAAAACCAAACCACGACTAATTTGACTCTTTCCTTTCACCGAAAGCTCCCCCTCTTACCAATCGCTGTCCTTTCGGCGACCTTTCCACGCGAAAACTCTATCTTTTGGAATAAAAGCCATGGCGCTTCTCTGTTCTGTAATTGCATACAAGTCATCTCCAGGTCCGCTCTTCACATTTGTTCTTTTCGATGTTGCTGTCTACGAAATTCTCGCTACGCCGATTAAAACATCGACCTCGTCTTGCCTCGACGAGTGAACATTTCCTATTAAAATCATTCCACAAACAAATCTAAGTCTCCACCTCATACACATACCATACTAACATCGGGGTCAACCCTTCCCACTTCTGGCCCGAAAAATTAAATAACATTGAGACACGAAAAAGAGTAGAATATGACACAATCATATTGAATTGAAGCGCCTTAAATCAATATTAGTTTTAATTTCCGTCTCTGCAATCGATGCGAAGTGAATAGAACACAACCAATGATAATGTTAAAATTCTAATTTTAAATGAACGGTTGAGTCTGAGATTGCAATAGATCGAAATAAACCAATATGCACGATCATGAATCGAGACATGCGTAACGATAGAGCTAAAACTTTAAACGTATGTCTATAGTGTAAATCACGCTTTCAGAAAAATAAAAAAAAACGGCTGTCCTTTACTGCGTATGTAAATTCTTTGAAGGATTCATCTACTGTTTCCACTGTACACAACATGTCTGATGATACACGAAGCCAAAAAACACTCACAAGGTAAAAACTGCAAAAATACCAAATATGCGTCACGCACATCCATTTCAAACGATAGCAGCAACACACATGGGTCAACATACAACACAAAATACACTCTTTGGCAACCATAGATGCAAGCACTATTCGGGTAAACAATATACAGCAGACACCGCACGATTCTTACATTAAGGAACAACGTCTTTAAGCAAACTCTGCTCTTAACATTCAAACTCGATAGTGAACACGATTATCCTAACTCAATAATCGCCAGCAATTTTGTCATGAGTTTTATTCTACCGCTCATCTTTCTTAGGGGTCAGGAAGTATACTCGGTGCATAAGTTTGACAGTTGTATGTTCCATACGCTCACTCACTTTACCCCTGGTTTATCGCTTAAAACTCTGGAACCAACGGCGTTAGCATACAACTACAACTCTCTCTCGTACAATAGCCTCTTTCAAGGTGCAGCATGCGTCGAAACAACTTTTATTGTACGATGAACCCATAAACGTATCTTATAAGTCTACCTGCTGTTGATAACCAGATCTCTGCTTAATCCATAAACACTTCCAATCAATTCGCAGCTCCATCAGGCCACGCAGATCTATACAAATCAACTGCACACCACCCCAGGAGCTTCTCTTCTTCCTTCGTAACAGATACCATGAACCAATTTTGTTTTTATGAAAAGTAAACAAGAGAATTCAGAACGCCAATCTTTACCAACTTCCCTGTACTGAACACGTGTTTGTCTACCGTAGCTAGGTCAACCGCCCCCGCTATGCTTTGCATATGTCACCACGACTTATCGCCGTTGTCCATTTCCTCTATTTCCTTATATGGACTACTACTGACCTATGACGATATTTCGGCTTTTTGTTTTAACCATCTTAGCCCTTCTGCCGCCTAAGACAATATGCCAACATCCGACTTCTCTTATGGTAACTTTACTCAGAAAGTAAACGAGATGAATAAAGTCATTCAAAATTATTAAGAATTTCGACAGCTGAGTATTTATCTCGTACGATGAGATTAAACTTGATACTGATGACCGTACTGCAATTACATCAATAATCTAGAATCGATACCATAATTTTTTTAAAAACGGAAAGCTTTCTTTACACAAACTTCTAGAACATTATTATTCTGTTTGGACCTGTTCTATTGTCTGAGACAAGGTCAATGTGTATAATTTGTAGTATTTTCCATCGCGTATCTTCAGTACTATTATCAGGTGAACCAGTGAAACCCTTATTTAACATAACGTATACGGAATAATAAATGCCTACATCAAAAGACTTTTTGGCAAGCAACTGTAAGAGAATAACTCATGTGCCAGCCCAAACCCATTCAGCCACTGTACTTACCATAGAACATTTGCTTGATCAGCCATTATTAATATTTATATGCTAATTAATAGTTTCAATCCGCAATATTATTAAACTTAACTTTTAAGGAACGTCCACCTTCAGTCTGGCTTGTTATAATTTTTCTGGTTACTGGGGATCCAATTGATGCCAGAGACACGCTATAAGTGTTTGAGAATTGAAAAACCATCCCAACTCGGTGTTAGGGGTCATAGACGGGAGCTGTTGCGCTTATTCGTAATCCCTTGAGAGTCGACAGCCTAAACATCACGCGAGAGATACCTACCCGATTGGTTGCATGTTATGCCTGTACTGTGCATAAGTGCTTCCGATGTATCAACTTTCGGGCGGTCCCCGAGAATCCTCACTTTCTCTGCCCATAAATCAGAAGATCTGCTTTGCCATAACGTAAACTACCCATGCTATATAGAACATCATCAGTCAACTATTCAAATATACCATTAGTTAACCACATATTCATCGACTCCAAAACACAGTACTGATAACCATGCATTCAATATACTATACAATGCTTCAACAAGAATTAGATATAAGTGTTAATAAATTCCTTACATGGACGCTATCTTAATCAATTAACGACAGATAACTCAGGCATCATCTTCCGACGCACCAGATGTGTTCCAGATACTTAGTCCAATAGGTGTAAAAGGATTTGAATACTATAGTTCAAAACGTGCATGAAAGATGGTAAAGATATGTATAGATTATATGACGATTATTCCTGTACCCATTCAAGCGACTTACTTACTATTGGCTGGGTTTCGGCAGAATTACAACTGTTAATGTGAACAACCGACTGCATTCATCGGAACAAAATGATGTGTCAAGAAAATCACGTTTTCAACGTCCTCTACAACTTATTTGATATTTATGAACTGCAGAAAAATATGATGACTTCTAGAACGAAGGAGCTATAATATTTGAAATCCGTATTGTAAGCAATTATTAAACATAATGAGATCCCTGTGCTTTATCAGTGCGAGGTGACTAGAAGTCCAGTAAAAATATTCTCCTCTAATCTAACCTGCGCCATGAATAAGGTTTCGACAGAAATGCTTGATGCCACACCTTAAATCAAAGAGCGTTACTTATATTAAGAAAAAATTACAACTCTCTCTACAGCTTTAGCAAAGGGGTATCCATCACAAAGAGGAAAAAAATCTTGTCAGATCGCCTGGACATCAAAACTTGAATTGAAACACGGGTTTCAAGAACTTCGATAGATATTAACAGAAACATCTGTTAGTTCAAAAACTAGTCACTACTTACGGATTGATACAAGCCCCTCGTCTTGATCATATAGTGAACACGATGTCTCCTTTTTTTAAAAACTACCACATACAATAAGCACATTTACCAAAAAGAGGAACATCCACAAGGGGAAATGTTAGAAAAATCCGGACTTTTGAACTCGTTCTCCATGAAAACCATTCAACATTTATAAAAAATATCTTTCTACTCCTTTCTTCAAAATAATTCTCGCACCCACGTCTACGCCACTTTCTGGCCAATCCTTCCCGCTGGAGCTTTGTATTCCAGCTGTAAACCATGACGTACAGACCTACGTGTTAAGGTATTGTGTAACACACAGCATACTAAACCGCCCTGGTCTTATATTTTCTTTATCCGAGAGAGCAAGCGCCAATATGTACAGACAAATCTGAGAAACAAATAAAGATACACAGGCGGCCGGGCGAAGGTCCTTTTGGAGCTTAGGGAGGGTGAGACAACAATTGCCATTCTAGCAAGAAGATCGATCAACACCACACCTGTCAACTCCGTCGTCCGCAACATCGCCGAGGAGGCGCGGACCGAACAATACCATCGCCGCTGACGCACCAGAGGCACATCCTTTTCTGCTGCCCAACCCCTGCGCGCCCGCATTCTGCTTCCCAAGCCTTTTCTCTGCAGATTTCTTCAAAAATTACTTCACCAATAGCCGGTAACTCTGGCGGTGACAGTTTGACTCTTCTCTAGTCATGAAATGAGTGAAGTATCAATCCTCATGAATCGCCAGAAAAGCGCAACAAAGCACAGCACTTTGCCCCACCGAAGGAGACAGCTTAAACTTTTAACGGAGATCCGGGAACCCAACTGCGTCTTCCACCTGCGACTTTGGACTGAGTTTTGCTCTCCAGGTTCGCCAATACTGAGGCCACATCATCCGATCTCCCAGTGCACTAAGTGGCATTGCAACAAAGTGTCTCCTATCAAGACGATTACAAACGACCTTAACCCATGTTGCTTCGCTTGCATTGGTTAACTGCTGCGTATGCCTTTTGATCTCGGACAGCTTGCTCTAAGGCACCCACCCTGGACTCCTACCGTTGCACAGCCTAAGTGTTCATGAAAAGTCCTTGTGTGCGATGCCTTTACTGATGCTAAAACTTGTTGGCTACCCTCACTCCCAAAGTACGTTGCGACCGATTTTTGTCTTGACGGAAACGCTTTAACATTTGTCCTACCCATTGTTGGGGTCACCCGCCTCACGCTGCACGCCGCCAGTCTGTCACAAACACACCACATCTTACTCTAGACACAACCACATTCATAGACCTACAGCAGCCCCACACCAGATCTGTAGAAGGCTTGAACCCGTGCAAATACCATTTCGAATCCAGAAAACTGCTTTGTTTAAGCTCTGAAAGATCGTAGTAGGCCGCTTGTCATCTAAGCCTTCTAACAACGCAGACAATTCTACTACACGACGCGGTTGACAAGTCCATCGACAAGAGAAACACCCATCATACTATCCAGCCCCACCGGCGCAAATACTTGTGTATACACAACTATCACTCTGAAAATAAACCTGACCGCACGTTATTGGCGACATGAATGTAGTTTTCACCCATATACTAATGTGTAGGTATCTAGCTGGCACCACGTTGCAAAGAGAAGGAGCATGAAAAAGGTCCGGATATTCTCTGACACGCCCCATACAGACACACCATAATTAGACTACCCTACACCCAGGCCGAGCTACAGCTGAAGAGAGACCGGATATCACAAATCAAAATACTCTTCTTCGTCCAATTATTTCCATGTATGACTTTATCTGCCGTGACCTTGTACCTACTCAATTTTCTTTAAATCGCCCATTTAGTAAACAATCTTACTCAACGCATGCCGCTGGTGACCCCATACCATATGTAAATGTGGCATTCTATAGTATAACCGTATTCATTAATATCATGCAAAAACACATTGCTCGTATTCCTTCTTTAATGAACAAAGTTATTTTATAAACCGCAAAACTGGCCAACCCACACCACCTTTATCACACCGACACCACGGACCTATCTTTCTAATGAAAAACCCCTATTAAACCTGAGAAATAAAAACAATCAAGTTTGTACTTGTCATATTTACATTTAGCCATATCATCTAATGACGTCTATCTAGTAAGAAAGATCCTGCTTAATCTTTGTGTTTCAAAGATTTTGAGTTTTAAAATGAATCTCACAGTCAATGAGGGTCTGGGTAATAGACCAAATATAATTATTAAAATGTCATGTAGTACTTTGTACAATTCGAAAATTCCAACACTATAAAAAAACAGATTAATACCATTAGCAGAATGAGTTTTACAATATTTAAAGCTGGTGAACCAGTCGAAGACCAGACGGTTGTTACAAATGAAAATCTGCAACTTAAAGTGTTAATGAACCCGAGACGAATTTAATTTGAGAATTCCAACCATAAATTCATAAGCAACTCAATCGCACTCGACCATTTGTCTGCCAGATAGTTTTGAATACTACATTAAATGTCTGCATAGTTTTACACTCTTGAAAACAAACTGCTCGGGATGCATTGTTATCTTATCACACTGTTTGATGAACTTTCTATTTCAAACAGCTCATTTGAGTCTTTCTTTATGATCTGTGTATGCGATAAGACCCTCCGCCTGACCATTTCCTCCACTTCTTTATTATGATAGTGAACATATTGTACTGCTTCATTCGTCAACGAGCGGTATTCTGATTTAATTTGCTTTTGCAATGTTAGTCAAGGTGTTCGTCGTTGTTCGTCCTCTACCGACGAATTCGTTATCATATATAGTGGAGTCCTTGATCGTGACTTCCGAAAAGTTAACTAGTTTTTGTCCAATTACTTCGCATAAGAACAGATCTACGATATTAACATCCGATTTACGCGCTTAGCAAACTCTGTACGAATTAAAAACATACAAAGGTTCTAAGGCATATATAAAAATTCTCCTCTAAACCTGAAAACTCGAGTTCCTTGAGACCCATACCGTTATTATCACAGCGCTGCTAAAGCAGTTACTTTAATATACCATATTTTTTTTTATTTTAAAATTGCTTTGAAATCTAAGAACCAAACATCTAATAATCACACATACATCAACGAGAGAGGAGACATCTATCCCAGAGAATACGAAAATATACATATATGATGCAATGAGACTATCAGACTCTTAAACAGGAGAATCATGCAAGTATTTTGTGATAACTCATAGGAACAAAGTATTTGGTCTGCACAATGTCAGCGTCTAAACCAAAATGTTGTTTCTTTCTGCATCTAGTACGGAAACCACTTGAAAGTATCAACTAAGGCACAACTACACCCCAGATCACCGTTGTCCACACCCCCAAGCACCCGGCAAGCTGAATTGAAAGCCGTTACTGTATTAAGGCTACTTTGTAAAATAATAAACCAATATGATGCTGATACCCGTGTAATTGTTACTACTAGTACATTTGTTGCTCATGTTATCTGAAGAAAAACACATCTGCTTGACGTTAGTTTAACAATTATGTTACATCATAAAGAAGTCCCTCGACCAGTTATGAAATTTGTTATTATTCACAAACCGTCATTACTATCACTATTAACTCCTTGACCAAAGCTGCATTGTTTACCTTCCATTACCCATTCTAATAGAGACATGAACAGCCGTTTGCATCTGCCTTCTTATAAATATTATCCCTCAATGTCACTCCCACCTTGTCACCTAGACATAAAATGTCTTTCTGACGATTTTAAAACGTTTGTCCGAACCAGGTACGCAATTCGCTATGCTGATTAAAAAACAAATGTTCACAGTACCACCTATCAGACACCACCCACACACACACCATAATCGGCTAGACACTGTTCTTAATCTTATGCTTCAGACTAACCACTTTGGCAAATCGCCTACATCACAAACGAAAACTCCAATCTGAACAAAGGGAGCACAGTTTGATAGCCGAACATCTGTTTGGGTAACAACTAATCGATTGTATGTTCTTTTAAATATGGTAACAGATGCTAAACTGAAAGCAACTCGATCTATGACATGGTACGAATTGATTTATTGAAATGGTTCACACTAAACTGCTACATTAACCTCGACGCACTCATTTTGATAAAACCTACATCCGAATTCGCAGAACAACACGAATGGTTGTGTCATCAAAATGATATATAGTTGCCGGCAAATGATGAAAATGATCTCGAAATCTTATTCTGGAAACAAAACGTGACGCCATACAAAACAACCTTCAATGGAATGCAACTACCGACTCACACAACTTAATTTGGAATTCGCACACTCTGAATTAATGCTTTTTAGATTTCTTATACAAGAGGCCGCTCGTTTTCAGTCAACTATCGGATATGAAACACACGACCGCCAAATGTGATAACACTACCACATCATAGCCTCGTCCGCGATTCCTTGATCAGCATGAAAAACGAAAAGAAAACACAAGCTATATATCTTGGTATCAATATTCCTATTATTAAGTGATGCCGCGATCTCTCTTTCGAGGTTGTATTACACTAATCATTTAGAAACACGATACTTCGCACGTCTCGAAAGCACGTCCAATTTAGTTTAATATCTCAATTCAGTACTTATCATATTAACTCCTACTTCGCGCGTATTATCTACGCTTGGCTTGCACTTAAATTGGCTAGCGTCAAACTAATACTGAGTGTCAACCCATGCTCAACCATTGACAATGTTACCTCTCATTGCACTTGATCCAGAGATACGTAAAACCTAAGTCTACGCTTTATACTTGTCAACAATAACTTTTGGTTATTTAATTGTGTAATTCAAAGTAGCTCTAACACATCTCAACCACACTCGCAATTCTCACAAGTCATAACTGCTTCTTTGAGGCCTATTTTCACATCAAAAAGTTAAAACGTAAATTTTCCTGCCGCAATGCCAGCGTAGAAAAAACTCGCAATCTACCCATCTATTTGTAAATCTATTTAACATAACTCTTCCTTCCATGCATTCATGACCACGTAAATTAAATCTGACTTATCCGACTATCGTACCCAGCACATTCATAAGCCTTCTGATACTCATAGTATCTTCAAATACTTGTTAATACTGTAACCACCGCCGACTTATGCAGCTTCATCATACCCACACTGCACATCCATCGCTCTTCTCTTAATTACTCTCCTGCGCTTGTCATACCACCCATATCCTCTCATTCCACGACTCCACCACACCGCGCTACGCAGAAAGACTACTTTCCACACCGCTATCCTCCCGCTCACAGATAACAGGTTTCATCACTACCACTCCCCTCTCCTCTCTAATTGAATACTCACTACTTCGCACTCACCGCTGAGGGCAACATTCACTGAATACACCACTCTCACTCTCTCACTGTACACACACTCACATCTCATCGCTCTGTCGTGAACCTAGTACTACATACGCGCCGTTGCACATTATGTACCACTCACCACGCGACACTCTCGCTCGCTCACACTAACATCAGTCCGACACACCTGCACAGTACTTGTCACTCAAGACCTCTCTCAAAGACTCTCTGTTTAAAAAATCTCGGGGCTCTAATCTACAGCACTCACACCGCACTGCCCACACCATCTACTCCTGTCATCAGCCAAACCAACGCTCGCTACTCCCCATCTCTGCACTCAAAACTCATCTCGCTCACAACTCACTAAGAATCCATCTTTGAACTCGGAAGGGTCACATCGCAACTGAACATTGCTTACAACACGCTCACCCAGTCACACAATACTGTTTGTAGATTAGAACATCTGCTCTTGGATTTTATCGGTCAGCTCTTCGGTCTCGAACCACACATCACCGGTTTGCCTGGATATAGGATAGAGGTTTCTTCGGCTCAGCTCGATGGTCGCGAAGTTACGCATAATACGGTACTCCCGCGCTATCTTCCTTTCCTCACGAGCACTACGCTATGAATCATGATGTACAATTTTGCACGCACCCATTCCATTGCATGAGCGTAGGTGCTCGTCGCGCCCCTCGGCGACGCGCTCTACGCTCATTAGAGTGAGCGCCTCTGGCGCCATGTTACTAGACCTGACTCGTAGCGGTCAATCGCGGGTTAAATTGATGTCCGAATCTAGAGAAGGAGCGGCAGAATTCAGGAATGTTAGAGAACGGGCAGCGTTGCGGAGGCCGCAAACGGGCAAAATGATCATGTGCCTAGTAGCTCAATCCAGTACCCTTACAAGCAAGAGTGGGCACAGAGAAAGCGACAGACTGATTGTCCCAGTTGCTGCTTCTACGCACCACGTCGTTGTCATCTGGCAAAAGTCTCGTCATTCTCTGTTGCTGTGGTCAGACTCGTGGAGCAGGTCGTCACTTGGAGCACAGGTCGGCCAATCGGGTCGCTCGTCGCCTCGCGAGGGATTTCTTCGCTACGTGCTTCACGCTGAGACTCCACGACACACGCTGCATCACGCTGAGACAATCGACGCGGACCACGATAACGCGGAACCGAAGAATCCACACGCACCGCCCCGCAGCCGCACGAAAGAAAACCACCACAACTTTTTTTCCAAAAAAACCAAAAGTTTGCGGGGAAATTCTCTCGCATATCTTGCTAACATAGACACTCTACGTCTGTAAAAACTGCTGGGGGGGGGGGGGGGGGGGAGGGGGGGGGCGCGCGCGGCGCGGGGCGCGCGGGTTGTGGTTGCGGGGCGGGGGGCGCGCGGGGGGCCCCCCCCCGGGGGGCGGGCGGGCGGCGGGGGCGCGGGGGAGGCGGGGGCGCGCGCGGCGCGCGGGCGCGCGCGGGCGGCGGGGAGGGGCGGGGGCGGCGGGCGGGGGGCGGCCCCCCCGCGGGCGCGGGCGGGGGGCGCGGGGCGCGGGGGGGGGGGGCGCGGCGGGGGGCGGGGGGCGGGGGGGCGCGGCGCGGGGGGGGCGGCGGGCGCGCGGGGCGGGGGCGCGCGCGGGCGGGGCGCGCGGGGGCGGGGGCCGGGGCGGCGCGGGGAGGGGGGGCGGAGGCGGCGCGCGGGGGGGGGCGGGGGGCGGCCGCGCGGCGCGGGGCGCGGCGGGGGGGCGGTCGCGCGCGGCGCCGGGGCGGGGGGGGGGGGGGCGGGCGGGGCGCGCGCGGGGGGGCGGGCGGGGGGCGGCGCGGCGCGCGGGGGGGGGGCGGGGCCGGGGCGGGAGCGGGCGAGGGGGGGGGCGGCGGGCGCGCGGGCCGGGGCGCGGCGGCGGGGCCCACGGGGCGCGCGCCGGGGGCGCCGGGGGCGCGGGCGGCGCGGGGGCCGCGGGGGCGGGGGGGGCGCGGCGGGCCGAGGGAGGGGGGGCGGAGCGGCGGGCGGGGGGGGGGGGGGGGGGCGGCGGCGCGCGGGCCGGCGCGCGCGGGGGGGGCGCGACGGGGGCGGGGGGGAGGGCGGGGGGGGGGGGGGGGGGGGGGGAGGGCGCGGGGGGGGGCGGCGGCGGCGGCGCGCGGCGGCGCGGGGCGCGCGGCGGGGGCGGCGGCGCGGGCGCGCGCGGGGCGCGGGCGCGGGGGGCGGGGCGGGGGGCGGGGGGGGGGGGGGGGGCGCGGCGCCCCTGTCTGATCTACACGTTTCTGAACACCTACTTTTTAATGATAATTGCACCGTTTGCTAAAGTGTTTGTTCACATTGGATCCAATCGTGACGTCTTCATCATTCGATACATTTTTTTAATACAAGGCTCACAATAATTAAAGAAATTTTACTTATTTTCCTCCTACCAGCAAAGCGATGCTTGCCCGTACTCATCAATACTCGTATAAACTACGTTCTTACACCGGTTATATTCCAGTATACCTAACGAATTGTTTGCCAGATAACCCGAGGTCGCAAGCCGTTTCCTATTAGGGTTATACCTAATACCTAGTTGGACATGGGAACATTCTGATATGTTTCTTTCCGCTCCGCTCATTTGGAGTGGAAATTATTACACCGCAATATCCACACCGTCATCCAAATTAGAATCACTCTTGGTTAAACCAGAACCCTTACGTGTGTCTGGCACATCTAAACAACAGCGACGCCTCCTCTGCTAACCAGCCGGCACAATGTTTGTGAATAAACTCACTAAAAATGATCTACACTTATGTACTCAGTTCCCTCTTTCAAAAAACAAATTATCACTGAACATTCTATCACTATTGTGCAGACTCTTCAGCACACATTAAACACCTAACTAATCTGATCTTACATGACAGTCATTTATCATCCACATTTATATACCAACAAAACCAATATTTACATTTGGAAATTGTTTTAACCAACCAATCAACAATAGTAAACCTGCAAATATCCTTCGCAAATCAGCACACTTTTCATACTCTAGCTTAAATCACAACCTTACACCAGCTGAGCGCCTTTATACAATTATCCTTGTATGCTATCAGTCCATAAATTCATAGAAAAAGCAATTGAAATAATAGAATGACTCTCTTGTTCATCCTTTATCCTAATTCTTCATATGCCGTTTCAAATTTACTTTTCTAGGTCCTTGTCACCTTCGGTTAATTATGGTAAGTCTTCTTCCGGGCACACCATTATTTCGATACTACTGCCTATTCTCGTATACACAAATGAAAATTGCACACACGCAAACGGTTCAAGGCAATCGAATGCTTCAACAACCTCGCAATTTATCTAACGATCTACTTTTAACATCAAGTATTTAGCTCCTAAAGACAGCTTATTTTACACTCCCGCCTGCCTGAAACTAGCTATTACTCGAAAACACATGGTCGTGAAACACAAGTGTACTCGCACCAATGATACTAGTACCCGGGTTGGGATATAACCACTATAAAATATGACAAACAAGATGAAACAATGATACTAGTACCCGATTTGGGATACAAGCACTATAAATATGATAAACAAGATCAACAACGAATGGCGGCGTTTAATGAACGCATCCCCAACACTACCAAGCACCAAGAACCAGCGGCAAGCAGCCCAGGAGGACCCCAACCCCACCACCCACCCCCCCCCCCCACAAAAAATAAATAAATAGGGCAGAGCACAAGGCAGAGTACGGACAGGATAATTACCCTACAGTAAAATTACTCTGCAGGTAAAATACCAGGTTTAATGCGATAAATCTACACGTCATATCGTTGTTTAACGACAATTTTATGTTTGCTTATATAGCTATCACTCTGCTTCATGATATTATTTTTATATTTTACTTTGGGGTCAATATAGAGAATGATTTCAAACAATTGTCTACATCTTCTTGTATACAAAATAAGTTTAGCATTGTAATCCGTATGCAGATTTTACTATTATCTTTTTCGTAATCAGACAGAATATCATCCTAAAAGATTTCTTATCAACCGATATCGATAAGTGAGGTGCTGGAATATTTTATTAACAATTACTAAACAATATCAGTTGTTGTTACTAAATATGTGTCTCAATTCAACAGAAATGAAAACGTTAATTTCAGTCTTAAATTAATTATAATAATATAATTGGTGACTAAACGAATGTGTCAGTTGAAGAGAAGAGACTTAAGCCAAGTGTTAACTATAAAAGGAATGTCTGAGTTGAAGAGATTGTAACTGCATTGTCTCAGTTAAATGGGAGTGGATTTAGTGCAAAACTTCTTCTTTTAATTGAAGAAATGTCGTTCCTTTTCGACACAATACATTTTACATAGATAATGATCATACTCATTTATACTTGTTTTATATATCGTTATTTTGTCCTCTAAATAGTCAAGTGAGCACAACGACGAACATGCGTTTCAAACCCTTGGCTCAATAATACTGTGTTAATACAAACAGTAATAAAGAAAAATTGAGAGATAAAAAATATATTTAGCAAGACATTATTCCATCAACAACAAAAATGAACGTCTGTTTAATGGCAACTCCTACGACCGGCAAGATAAATGATTAACAATGTGTGTTAAATAAGTTTAAGTCTCTACACTCGATAATCTACCAAAGTTATGAAGCCGGTATTTGCTATATACATCATGCCGAGATCCATCATTTGCGGATTACAATTTATTGAAGTGTTTAAAATATTTTATTGAAGTTGAGAGAGTTTTATTGTGTGGTTGAGAAATATGATAAATTATATTCAATGATAAGCTTACGTACATATTTACTATTCCAACACTCCACGTTGTTTTGTCACTATAGATAAAGAAGAAAAAAACAACCGGTATTAAACTGCTAATAAATACTGGTTAGGGACTACTTGTATATGCAGTTTTATAGTTTACAAAGCATTTTAAAGCACCAATAAAAACATTTTCATTGATATTTTTAGTTCTTATAATCTTTTCTTTTCATATAATACCTCAATAATGTCTCACATACACTAACGCCTGATCCATATCAGTCAATAAATATTTTAACAAAACGGCGCCAATCCGTAAGCAGCGTTATCACCTCATCCTAGGCACACAACTCATTCAAAAAAGCAGTCGTCATTACGTACAAGAATGATAAATGGGACACTGGTGTAAACACAATACAATCCATTCTAAGACGGCCTTCGTGGTCAATACATACGCATCAAAACTCCAAACCGGTGTTAAATAGCCGATTAACACCGCTAAGACCGATATTATTTCTTTAGTAATTGCAGTAGAGTAGTCATCAGTTTAAAAATTAAAACTGCACTAATAAAGTGTTCATCTCAATTATACGCTAATGTACAAATTAATTTATGATTCTTGAATAAAAAACCAAAGTCCAATTTGAAAAGCACATTTTTCGCCTTAATCAATGTGTTAAAACTTGTTTATTTTCCCTCTTTCCCTAGCTTGCAATTTCTCATTTTTATATTTGAAAAGGAAAAATAACATAAGCGAGTTGCTAAAGTAGCTGTATTTCATTATGCAATTAATAATGCAAACTAATTGTTCACATTTGCCGATAAGCCATCATCCTATCGAGGGCATGAAAATACTAATTGAAGTTTTACAATTAATATTAGTTACCATGGAAACATGAATGTGATTTACAAATGCATTATTCTAACAACATAATTATACATCGTACCATAATAAGAGAAAATGAATTATTATGTATTATCGAACGTCCAATCATGTTACATGTTTGGTTTTTAACGACAATTAATAATTAATTAATTAATAAATTAAATAGATCAGAAATGCTATTTCTCTGGAAATTAGCAACGAAAAACAATCAAAAAGTGTTGAATAAGATAAATAGTTAATTGTGAAACTACATGTATTAAAAATAGATACGTTTATAGGAGAGAAAACTGATTTATTAAAATGAATTACCGGACTGAAAATAAAATCACATATACTTTTTCGACAATGATATTCAGTGTTTATATATTGCGTGACTTGTACTTTAAATCTATTTAAAAAAAACACATTCAAATTTAGTAAACAATGTACTCGATGCAATCTCCAACATATGTACGTCACCTTAATATTGAATATGATTTTATTGTGCAATATCATTACTATATGCAAAACGAAACTGCTACCTATTCCTTTATTGATGTACAATTATTTCTAAAAACCGTAAACTGGCCAAGCTTGTGCAAACATAAAACGTCTACTTCCCTTAATAAACTCTTCTCTTTACTAAACCTGAGAGTGAAATAAATTGTGTTTGTCATACAAGCACTTGGCCATAACATCTTATAGATTTCTATTAAAAATATATGCTACTTAGTTTGGGTTTGTCGTGTTTACAAGGGTTTTAGTTCAAATATATCTCACAGTCGTTCTGTATAAGCATACATATAATAAAATACCACGTTCTATTTGTGCATATAAAAACAACAGTAAAACATATATAATGCCATTAATTTATATCCCTTAAGATCAGTTTAAATATTAAAGCTGGTAACCATAGAAACCAGACAGATGTTAGAAACTGCAAATCTGACAAGTTAAAGTGATATACCGAGGAACCTTAACTTTGATCAGACATAATAAAATGAATAATGCACTGATAGCCTGGCAGATAGTTTAAATACTTAACATTAAGTGTCTAAAAATTTCACACTCCTGAAATAAAACTGTCTGGGAGATTGTTATTTTTCACACTGTTTCGTGGATTTTTTCCCCAAAAAGACACTTGATTCCTATTTTGTATCTCTGTGATGGATAGAGTTGTGACAATTTCTTCTTTAATGACATGACAAGATTGTATTGCTACATTCTTAACGCAACTATTGAAGCACTGTTTATAATTTGTATAAATTTGTATTTAGTTAGTTAACTTAACTGGTTTGAACGTTGATGTTTATCATATATATGGTCTTATATATTGACTGTCCTGAATAGTTAACTACTTTTCTCCAGTTACTTCGCATATGAACGTCTACCTATTCCAGATGGTTTCGGTTAAGTATACTTGTATGAATTTAGAAATAAAAAAGTCTCAAAAGGCATAATGATCATCGTTTAATCTGACAATTTAATAATAACATCGAGTTTCTTAAAGAGACGATACATTATTTATCAAAAGCACTGCTGGGACAGACGGTTACTAATATAATATGTTTTCCATTTTAAAAAAAGTTAAAATGAAAACAAATATTATTTCAATAAAAAATTAAGGTTGTTTTTACGAATATATGAATGCATATGATATATAATTTCCAATGGGGAACCCTCTATAAATTTTTGCGATAACTCTTAACATAAGCAATTTTTTGTGTGTGTACAATCGATAATATAGAATGAATGTTACTTTCTGCACAAGTACGAAAACGACTTGAAAATATCACTTTAGACATAATACATCCCACGCAAAGACAGAGCAGAATTGAAAGTTATGTATTAAGTATCTTGTAATAAAAAACAATATGTATATACACCGATATGTAATTGTTATATGATTTCGTTATATTCTTGAAGAAGAACATATGCTGACGCTAGTTTAACAATTATATAATACAGAGAATTCCCTCGACAGGAATGAAATTTGTTTATTATCAAAAGTCAATTATGTATGTTAACTCTAGACAAAAGAAATTTGTTTATTATTTCATTTAATGAGACCCGACAACCGTTTGAATCTGTATTATTATAATATATTATCCAGTGTCAACCATTGTCACTAGAATAAATGCCCTGAGACTCAAAACGTTGTGAAACAAGTAGCAATTCGTATGCTGATCAAACAAATGTTACAGGAAATATGCAGACAAAACATAATCGGCTAGACATGTTCTTAATTTTATGTTCGATAACCTTTGGCAATCGTAATTTGTGATTTTGTTAGAGAATAGCTTAGTGCTGAATTTTGATACCGTAATATTGTCTATATCGATACAGTAAAATCGTGTGTATCGTAATATCGTTATATAAGTTTGTATAGAAAGCCATTATTATAATATATTTTATGAATTTTGTTTTTTAAAGAGAGTAAGGTGTTGTTTTTGATTCTTGATGTGATATTTAAGATATATGATCAAAACAATGATAGTCTTAATATGTTATTTCCAGTCTTTTTTTTATCAACGTGAACTTATATTTATTATAATTAGTTTTTTTTTGTTTCAATTATATGACTCTATGCATTAGGGGCCTCCGTGGCCGAGTGGTTAAAGTCGCTGACTTAAGATCACAGGTCCCTCACCACTGTGGGTTCGATCCTCACTCGGGTCGAAATCTTTCATGTGAGGAAGCCATCCAGCTGGCTTACGGAAGGTCGGTGGTTCTACCCAGGTGCCCGCTCGTGCCTGAAATAATGCCCGGAGGGGCACCTGGGGTCTTCCTCCACCAATAAAGCTGGAAAAAAAAATCGACGAAAGATCTCGGCGGGACGCTCTAGGATGACCCGACTTGAGTGAACGGTCGCCCATATGGGCTCACCGGCGGCGACCTTAAATAAACGCATAAAAAACTATGCATTAAAATTAATTATGTTAATCATATCAAAATGTCAGTTAATCTCGGAATCGAATAGCGGTGCCTATTTCTTTTTAGTACAGTAAAAAAACTTTCTTTAATAATATTTCTAGTTTTGCTTATCAAATGTCCCTCGAACTTATAAGCAAACCTTAGGTAAACTATATTCAGGGAAATAGTAAATCAAAAAACCTTGTGTCCATGATTGTTCTGCCAAGTCAGCAAAAGTGTAATAAAAATAGTAACTTAAAGACAGAAAATCCATTTCGATTTCTTTCCTAATAAAACTGTCCAAAATTGAGAAAACAATTGGTACTTTATAAGAAAGTAAATTAGTTGTAAATATTTAATCGTTTGTCACAATATCAACATATAAAACACCGGCCAATTTAAGAACGAGATAGTCCAATTACATGTTGCTTTTTTCTGTCTCAAAGATTAACAGATACAGCAGAACTTTAAAACAAGACAGTTCCTTTCTTTTGATTTTAAACATATTTATGTTGCTTTTACAAACAACACTTTCCCTTACGGTTTCATATATTCCTTATAAAATTAGAAAAAAAGAAAGGAAAGCAGACTTACAAATCATGTGGCTTTTGTTTGTGATATTGCAAACTCTATTTGGAATCGTCATGACAAACGACTGGTTGTTTAGAATTGTCTAGATAAAATCACGTGACATCATAATTTTACTCTACTAATTGATAACAATATATCTAACTTTATGCAAGTATGCAATTCGGTTATTGAATTAAACACCATTTGTTTTCGAAACTCTGTTATTGCAAAGAATCGTGCTTACAACAAAAAAGGCGAACATTTTTACATTGCGGATTAAATAAAAATCAATTGAACAAAGGAGACAATTTATAGTCAAACATCTGTTTGTAACAATTATCTTGTGTGTTCTTTGGATAAAGTTTAAATAATGTAACAGATGTAAAATGAAGCAATCGATCTATGGAATCTAGAATAGATTTATTGAATGTTCACACTAACTACCAATTAAATGAGCACTATTTTGCAAATCGAATGCAGTCAAATAGATGTTGAGTATAAAATGAGATTTTGAGGCAAAATATAAAGATTCCGAAGTTAATCAAATTAAAGTGATATAAATCTTAATGGAATTGCAATTAAATCAATGCTTTTATGATATTTTAGAGGATCATATGTAAGGCCAAATATATACAGAACAAGGCCAAATTGATGACATTAATTCCATAGCTTTCACTATATATCTTTTTTTATTTTATATTCAATTATTAATGATACGTCAATTTCTTTCGATATTGTATTAATAAATTAATTAATTAGTTATCATTGGGAAAAATATAAAGCACGTCTCAAAGCACGTCTTTTAATTAATTATTTCAAAGAGAATTGATTAATTTGAGAATAATCATATTAATCGTAGCGCTGCATTTTAAATAGCGCTTCAATAAATTGATAATGTCAAACTAATACTACCTGACCGTGTCTAATAAAATGTTATTTAATTGATTTATCCAGCTTAGCTCTATATTTCACAAAAAAAAATAATTCAATTGATTAATTCAGAGTAGCTCTATATTTCATATGTCGCGATTTAAAGTTATAAATGTTTTGGAGATATATTATGAAAGTTTAACCGAAATGATACTGTGAAATGGAAACACAAAACGCGAATTTATTTAACGTTAATTTTTATTACTTTCCTGTCGTGCACCTATGATATTAATCCTCAAATTATTCAATATATATCCCAAATATTTGTTGATATCTTCATAGTTTATACTCAAATATTTTTATACCTGTACGCGAGTTAAATATAGTTAAGTATAGTATAGAAATATAGTCCGTGTGCCCAGAGACTTTTATTACAGACGGATAGGAAGCTCTAAAAATAGAAAAATAGAAAAATTACATTTCCTGAACTACAATCCTTTGCGTGAGATTAATTGGTCCTTTGAGTTGACCAATTTCCACCATCTCGCTTACATTGTCGTCCATTACTGAGAATACTTTGCATCTTGTTAATCTTTATTACTCTTTTACAATTTATTTTGATAACCATAACAAATTTTATATAACATGGTGGCGTACATATATTGCGTGATAATATATTTCTGATACAGATTTGTAGTGTATGTAGTAGATATAAGCCGAAAACTGTCCAATATGTAAAATATTGAATTTCATGAGGCGGATGTAAAATTTTGGATATTAATGCAACAAAATGATATTTTCTTCTTTTTGAATTGATATTTGTCATACCACAGGAGTCTGGAATCGTTTCTATTTATAAGCAGTCAAACATAACCTCTTATGTTTTCAAAGTGTTAAATAGATGAATTTATTTTCTCTATTGTATTTAAAAGCTGACCATTACCCTTATTTAAAAAATTGACCTAATTGTAACATATCGTACATACAATAAAGCAAATCAATTTTGATTGTCAACTTAACGTATACATGTATTTAAAACAGAAAAAACAACGGACAATAGACAAGAAATTAATCCCATAAAAATCATATCCTAACTGACGCTCCGCTATCTTTCACTTGGAAAGCGTAAACAGTGATATGATGTTAAGATATAGAATCGAAAATCAGTAGGTTTGGAATAATAATTTGTTAAATGAGCCAGAGAACAAGGCTAGTATTGTTCTTTTCCTAAAATTATGTAATTGCGTAATTGCGTAATGGGCGAAGGAAAGACATTGTATCTTTCCTCGTGTTAACTTCTGAGATAAGAGGCTACATATTTTACTTAATCGTTTTATTTTTTGTTGTTGTTTTTTGTTGTTTTTGTTTTTTGTTTTTTTTGTTTTGTTTTTTTTCTTTTTGTTTTCTTTTTTTTTTATTTGGAGAATTTTCCACAAAATCCTGTGGTCATACAAGCTTCTTTCAATGGACGGCACGCTGTTTTATATTAATGTGTTACACGATTTATATTGGACTTACACATTAATATTGGACACCTACCTGTACTGTATTAAAAATACAGTACGGTCAGAACAAAGGAATGACGTCATAGTAGTAATTTAAGACGACATAGCTTCTTCTCCAATTAAATAAAGGTATGCGATATACCATGAATATGTTTTTATTCTCTGGTGAGTTGTGTCGATATTCATATAGGGATAATGAGAATGTTACTTTCACAGATAAAAAGTCTTTCATTTCACATTTCATTGTGTCAAGACTACTCATCAAGATGTTGATGACCGATATATTAGAAGTGTGTATATAAGTAAATTCACATTTGTGAGTAATATGACATATGTATTAGACGTGTGTATATAAATAATATTTGTGAGTTATATATAGTGCGAAGTACTTGTCATATGAAACTTTCGAAAGATTTTATATAAAAAGTTGGCTAAATCAAGCTACTATGCCAACAGTGTAGAATGCAAAAACGTGTATACCATGTAAACATTTTTCTATCTTTAATAGCATTTAATTGTCTAGTTTCTTTGAGATTTTATGGAAGTGGAAGTGTATGTAAATGTAGTAACTTAATGTAGGTAAAATATTGTTTTGGTATAAAATTTCCTTTGTTTTATCTAACATTCTTTGAACAAATATTTTTGTCTGATTTAATATTTGTGTTTCCATGTAGAATTCGTAATGTGTTTTATTATTTCCTAATGAATGTATTACTAAATATTTATATGAGTTGCAGCATTTATATTTAAAGTATTTAAAGTTATTTGAATAATTTGTGATGGTAATTGCAGCAAATGTCATAAAATGTCTAAATTTAAGGACGAAATGCAAATGTTAAAAAGTTCCTTAAACAGGAAAATGCAAACTTCATTGTATATTTATTTTAAACCCTTACGACAGATGGCAAGAGAAAGAACTATTCCCCCTTCTGTTTAAACATGTTTGTTTTGCAAAGATTCAATTTTGTTCTTCGTCAATTTGGCGTATTTGGTTACTGATACTTAAGCAATCAATTTATGCATTGGAGCTCTGCGTTTCGAGGATTTTTTTAATCTTGAGGAACATTGAATGAAAATTAGATTTTCCCATGTGGATTTTATACATTTGTGTTAACTAGATACTTCATTGTAAAATTTGCCATGTCTGATATCAAAGGTTTTAAAGCATGTTATAATACTTCACTTTTGTAACGTCGCTTTTCATTGGATAATCGTGACGTTTATATTGTTTTATATATACGATGTATCTTACTCTTTTTCTCTAAAACAGATGCTTGCTGTATTATAAATTCTCAGAAATATTTCTGACAGGTATATATGGCCATACATATACAGTTATTTGAAATATAACCCGAGCCGCAACCGTTTATATATTGCCATATAACCTGGCAATACTATTTATAACTAATAATATATGTTTCTTTCCGCTCTAATTTTGTATGGAATAATTAAAAGAGCATCTTGTAATTCATTTGAAGATTGTTCAAAACAAGAACTTCGCGTGTTGTAATATAAACTAAAGAGCATTATAACAACTATGAATAAACTAACTGAAATAAATAATATGCATCATGTATACCTTAAATATTAAGCATTAGTTGTACAGACTCTTCCTCTTTGTTATTTCACACAATTAACAAAAAAATTAGTTCCTTTAAATGACATTCTGATTATGAGAAATTTGCATTTTTAAAACGATTTAAATTTAGAAGTGTTTACAAACATGATATAGAAATTAGAAATAAACTGCAAAGTCAGCAAAATTTATATTTGGATTAAAATCATATTTGACACCAGTGAGACAAGTTATAAATTATTTCCTAGGTATTGCTATATCAAATTAATTATATTGAAAAAAAAATGCAACTGACATGATTAGATGATAAGAGTATGACTCTTTGTCATTTATTTTGTAATTCTTATGCCGTTTCATTATTTTTCGTTTGTAACTTTGGTTAAGTTTTGTTTAGTAATATGATCAAAATGGAAGATATTTTAATCTTATTTCATGTCAAAAGTAATTGACACTGCCTATTTAGAAGCAAAAGATAAAATTAGGAAAGGAAATCAAGGTCCCAAAAGGCAAAGATATTTAACAAACAAATCCATTTATCTACGATTATTTTAAACATAATTCTTTGAGCTATCTTATAAGGAAAGCTTATTTAATCAGCTCCCGAGGCATGAAACTAGCTATTACTGAAAACACACGTCATGATACAAGTAGAACTGTAACCCAAAATTCCTGTTTTAGGATACGGACACTATATATTACGAAAAAACAACAGTTTAGTATTGTAATTCGTATGTAGATTTTACTATTATCTCCGGATATAATCAGACAAAATATCATCCTAAAATCTTCTTAACAACAAAAATTGTTACAAGTGACGTGCTGGAATATTTTATAGACAATACCTATACAGTATTAGTTGTTGTTACTAAATATGTGTCTCGATTCAACCGGAAGTACAGCAAAGCAAGAAACACGACTAAATTTCTGTCTTGAATGTATTATTGTAGAAGAATTGGTGACTAAAGAAATGTGTCAGTTGAATAGAAGAGACTTAGGCTATGTCTTGACTATAAAAAGACTGTCTCAATTGAAGAGAAGATATTGTTACCGCAGACGAAGTCGAATTGATTTGTATAATAGATTTAGTATACATCTTCTTCTTTAAAAGTTTAAATACATATAAAATGTTGTACATTTTTCGACACAATACACTTTACATACTCATTTATAGTTGTTGTATATAGTCAAAATAGTCAAGTTAGCACGACGAACAAACTTTTGAAACTCTTTTCTATATCAGTATAATAAAGAAAAATTGAGCACATGAAAAATATACATAACAAAACATCATTTAAACAACAACAACAACAAAAGACAACTTGTTTTGTTTATTGGCCACTCATACGGCCGGCAAGATAAATGACAAACAACGTATTTTAAATAAGTTCGAGTCTCTACACTCGATAGTCAACATAAAAATGTAATCAAAGTTATGAGGCCGGTATTTGCTATACACATCATGCCGAGATCCATCTGTTACGGATTATAATTTATTGAAGTGTTTGAGATATTTTATTGAAGTTGGAGAGAGTTTTATTGAGTGGTTGAAACATGAGAAACATGATAAGCTTACATACATATTCCCTCGTATAATCACAGAAGTCATCAGTTACAAAATTAAACCTGCACTTATCAAGTATTTATTTCAAATATACGTTAATGTACAAATGGGTACCTAACAAAACTAGTCGCTTAGAACGGTAATTTGTTCTTTATGCAATAGTCCATTTAATAGCACAACGATACCAATGCTATAAGATACTTACTATTTCAGTACAGTATTTCGGTCCTCTTACCAATCTATATAACTCTAAATAGGAAATGATATGGCATTTGAACAGTTTTAAATGTGTCGGAGAATATTGCCGCTACTGCTGTTAATTCAGCATTTAGTTTTTCAACTTCTCACTACAGTGTAAAACTGGACGGTTGTCATGAATATTTTTAAATATAAAAAAGAAAATGGTACAAATGTAATTCATTATTTTATTGAACACTTGAACATTGTGTGTTCTCTAGAAATATTTATAATTAGAAACAGTATTTTTTTTATTTTAAAGGTTGTCGTTGTAGAAGGGGAAATTTGTTTCCATCTTTAGTCATTTAAAGAAAAATTCGAAAAAAGTAGAAAGGTCGGCGTGCATAATTCTTTAGTTTATACTCAAACAAATAATTTGTTTGTATATGTAAATGTAATCTATGTACATTTAGTTTATATATTTTATCGAATGCATACATTTAGGTCTGTATGCCAAAAATCATGTTGTTATTTTTTTTATCCTATGCCATGTTTGTGTGTTTTTACGCATGCCAAATATTTATAAAAGTCACCAAGTTTTATCTGTGAGTGTTTAGATTACCATTCCATCACGTGACCTATTACGAATAAGCATAATACTTGCTTCGGCTGTTGTTGGCTTTTTGGCAAGGCTATGGCTTCTTTCTGTGCAATATTAGGCATTTCATACATATTGTCTGGCCATGTTGTGTTAATTTTGACTTTTATGCTCCTTGCACGTGTCTAGCAATACAAGCGCTCATAAATCATTCCGAAGAAGTCACACACTGAATCAGATTAAAATTATGCTATGAATATTTTAAAGCAATCTTGTTAATTAAATCCGAACAAGGAATATGGAGAAAGTTGTCTGCTTTAGTTTCTGAACTTTTTAAATTCCTGTCTTGATTGTACAACCTACAACAAAATTTAATGATTCAAATAGAATAAAAACCAAAGTAAAGTTTGTCCGTCTTATCGTTCATTTATAATATGTTTGCAATATTGGCTACATAGAAATCGGACTTTAGACCCATATTAAAGGTATATGCAATACTAGTTATAGTGAACAGTTGTCAAAATCAAGAAATTAAACGGTTTGTCAGATTCAGAATTTTGTTCTAATTATTCAGGCCTATAGATGATTGTATAGCGCGTTCTGTGACATGACATGGCATGTCCTTAATCGAGGTAGGACCTTAGCGGCCGTATGTTTAAGGTCGCCGATGCCAATTTACATGACCTTCCCTACTTAGGGTTTTAATCATGCAAAGAAGTTAATTAATGTTAGAAAACGATAACACTTGGAATAGCGCCACAACTTTGAGTATTTCTTTACAAGTGAGCATGAATGTCGTTACATCTATGGAAACAATAAACTAGAAGAAATATGTAAATTTTGTTGATCCTGTTTATCATATGATACAGTATTAGAAATAATATCAGTTCGGAAATGTTTGTTTCACTGCATCCGAATTCCAAAGCATCAATTTAATGATAATGAATGAATTTTATTATTTATTTTGTTTTCCATCCGATATTTTTGTTGTTATTGTCTTTATTTGTGCATGTGTGTGTGCGATTTCTAGTATATCCTCATCGTTCTTTTAGATTGTTTTGTCTTTTTAGCACGTATTGCGTGTTACGCTGTAGGTAGTTTCTGTAGATAAAACGTTAACTGGGTAATATTATTCGTACAATCTTACGACAACAAGTTATTGCCAATACGATCATATAATTAACATCATTCTGGAGTCATTCTGTTGTTACAAGAGACGTTAGAAACTCAGTATTTTACATCACTTACATTTATTCAATCAATAAGGCCCGACGCTAAAAAAACAAGCACACAAAGCTTTTATATTGTAACAATGTTATATATCATTCACTTTGGGAAGTCAGAAACGACAGTGGAAATCATTAAGCTATTTAGATGACTGTGTTTTATCTACTTAATATGTGACACTGTTTGATTTGCATACAAAAGAGCTTCTTGTCTGTTCTTGGAATTTGTTTAATGGTAGATATTCTTACTGCAACCAATACCTCGGTTTCTTATGTTATTGACATATTATTGAAAGGAAATATGGCTGACATTCTTTTAGCTTCTATCATTTGAAAAGAACATTTACCATTTAATAAGATATTAATAAGTTTTTTTCGTTTATAAAATTTCTTAATTAATTATACAAATATGTATTGCAAGGACCCATGATACATGTATATTACTGCCTGTATACATATACTATATATATGTATTTGCTTTTGGTAAATAATGCATCCAACAAATGACATGTTGAAATAAAGTGGAGCAATTCGATCTATATGTCGCATTTGTATTGGTTTTCTACACATCATGTCCTTATGTACTTCAATATTTGATTTTAAAAAAACGTTCATGATCTCATTTGTGCATTTGTGTAGATGTAGATATATGCGAATCATAAAATACCTGGGTGTCTATTTCATAAACTTGTATACAGAAGATAATTGAAACGATTCTGTCGGAGACACACATGATCCTCGAAAAGCTAATCACCTAACGCAGCATTGGCGGATCTGATATTTATTACAGTTGTTAGATAAAACTAAGATATTTTATTCGATATCAAATATGAAAATATTACTTCATATTACCGCAAGATTATCTTATATCATTAAATTTGTTCTTATTTATACGATCATAATCATTCGTTGATAGACACGATAAAACAAGAACATTCATAGACCAATAATCACAAATGTAAATTTCAAATTTCTAATGTAATAAGAAGCTTGGGTAAGTAATAAAGTTACTGGGTCGGATGGGGGTCTCGTTCATTGAACGCCGCCTTTCATTGTTGATCTTGTTTATCATGTTTTTGGGGTAAGTAATAAATACATATTTATTGATACAAGCAAATTTCTCATACGAAACAATGAATTATGATTAAAAATTCAAGGGAGAGTGAGGTTCAAGAAATCAGTTATCAAATAATGCCAAGTCATACAGAAACACAGGAGAGGCATCCAGTAGGGCACTGAAAAAAATCTGGGTAAAAACTGAGAAGGCTTTAAGAGGTTTGGACTAGAGGCATTGGCAATAATAAATATATTGTTATTAACAATTAAGTACTTACGTTTGAGATAACGCACTAACACAGGAAAGCGCAATTGAAAGAGTAAAATTACATCTTTTTTCAATATCCAAGAAAGCCGAAAATGGGGCATGCATATTACTCTTAGGTTAGCAATGTAAATACTTCTTAAATTGACGTTTTGAGTAATTGCTAAGTATATACATGTAACACTTAGTGTTACAAAATAGAAATGCCATGAAATTGACGAAAACGTACCATTCAAACAAAGTTCATGAAACAAACAGCATATTTGATAACTTGTATCTAAACAGTAGAAATGAACGGTCCATACAATACTTCTTCATAAACAATATATACAAAATAATACATGCATGGATTAATAGAAATTGTTCAACACTTAATACGTAAAGGTATTATAATAGAAAACGATAGAACCATGTTATTACAGATCTGTCATAAAATGACTTTATTTAAACTTTGAATGACTTTTTTTCTCTTATTCATGGACTGATAATAAAACCCTTCAAAGACGGAATAAATTACAATTCATAGGGATTGTTGAAAAATCCCTTGGGACATATAATTGTTTCAAAATCTTGACAGTTTCCCTTTTTTTCAGTTTCAAATAATACAAATTCCTTACAATGAGTCATGCTTTAAATCGATTTTGTCAAAATAAACTAACAGTTGCTCTGCTCTTTTGGCCTACATTACAAATTGCCTCATATTTGTCACAACGTCAACTCATCTAGCAGAACTTTGATCTTTGATCAAGTCAGTAGACCTTAAATGAAATCCATCTTTAAATTTAATTGAATACTTTATTAAACTTCCACTAATATTATTACCTTCTAATGCCCTTTGTAAAAATAAAAAGATCGAGGTTTACTTTATCAATGTACCATATAAACCATAGATGTTGATGAAATTAGTCTTGTCTCATATTGATTATATATATTCTGCTTATTATTCGAAAACATTTATTTTGTGTTTCCTTCGTATTTGAGAATGAAGCATGTGTGATAATGAACAGCTAAATTCACATATTTCAATAACAGAAAGCCGTATGTAGGCGTCATTTTCAACGTACGTTCAGGGCAATTTTTGTCATGATAAATCTTGTAAGATTTAGTGAAATCTATTAAGCACTCTTGACACTTATCGTAAAAGCGGTCATTTAAAGTGATCTCCATGCTTATTTGTAGTTTCTTTCAATTCATAGTTACAATCATGACCAGTTTGATATTCTTTTAAATTCACTGTTATGTGGGTTATGCTTACTATGGGAAATGCATATATCTATACGCTGCTACAATGTAAGTAGTTTCTGTGAAACAAAATTTAGTATCCGATAACATCAAGTAGATATTGAAAATGCAAGGGAGCCCGGAAGAAACTCTTGATAAATTTTATTTTGAAACCATATCTTGAATATCACAATTTTGATATTGCTATCGGTTTTAAATATATGATTTCATTGCTCATTTCTCTTCAAATACAGAGCCGTACTGAGAATTTTATTATACACCATTAAATTTTCTAGTAGAGACAGTTTTATTGTGTATTTACGAGGTACTGTAATAACATCATAATATCAAAAGAACAACTTGAACTTGTTAAACAAGATGAAACTGTTTTATAAAATAGAACATTATAATGTAACTGTAAAAGAAATGAAGTTATAAAGTATACAGTATACAATGAACAATATTACTGATCGGTACTTTATATTCAGTTTAAATTACGTTACTCACATTTCTAAATTGTTCTATGTTATGATAAACGTGTTTGGCACAGATAAATGTAATTTATTTTCGCTTGAATATTTGTTAATGTGTGTACACTAATAGAAAAGGTCTTTATAGTTGATATAAAATGTTTCACCGCTTGAATTTGCTTCTTTACAGAGTTTGTCTCTTATACACCTAATTTGTTTGTGAAAGAACATGATATGGTTTCATGCTTTTATTTTTATTATTTATCTGCAGTGTTTACATTTAGACATGTATTAGATTCTGTGTTGTGATTGTTTATAATATAACAAAATGTTATGGTAATGTTTTCAAGTTTAAATTTTTATGATATAAGTTACTCCCATAAAAATAAGAAGAAACATTCTCATCACTTATATGATATAAAGTATCCAAGTTGTATTAAACAGAATTTTATATCATTGTTGCTGTACGTAATCAGCTTAGCAAAGATATTATGTGTCTGTAGTCTGATTTATGATAAACTCGCCAAAGTTATTTATACTATACAATATATGTACATCTACAAAAATGAAAGAACAAAATAAGCAACGAATTTCATAATATATTGTAGGTTTCCTCATATATAACATATCCCAGGCAATATTATACATATATGGACTTTTTAGCTGGTGAAAACGATGTGATATGTACTAAAAATTAAAATAGACTAATTTGACTTTTATTTACGAGTCATCAAACGATTTATCAGAATAATTACACAAACTGAACGCAGCGTCACGTCATATCCACAAAATCCCCGCATCAATTGCCGAATTATCAGATCTATTTTTACGATAAACAGGTTGGTTGGTTGGTTGTTTTAAATTCAAAATTTCACCATTTTCGTGTTAAATGTTGAATTCTGCTTAAGCTGGTGCTAGGGGGCGTGGACGGTAACTTGCACTTTCCAGTACCGTCCATGAACAGGCTCAATCAAACCGAGCCTGCAACATTTTCAATTTTGTTGTGTTGGACTTTCTTTAAGGATTCTGTTTTTCTCTATTCTATCGCATTTCGTGTAGGAAAAATATATATCAAAAGTCACTTAGGTTTTGTTTTCACCTCGTGTGATTCGATAATATGTAACCTATTGGTAGCCTCAACGTGTTTCGTGGTATTGTTATGATATTTTACAAGCAATCTTGTCAATTAATAACAAAGAAATAGGACATGGAGTAGTGTCGTTAATTTCTGAAAACTTC
Organism: Ruditapes philippinarum; assembly: GCF_026571515.1. Lineage (NCBI taxonomy): Eukaryota > Metazoa > Mollusca > Bivalvia > Venerida > Veneridae > Ruditapes > Ruditapes philippinarum. The sequence goes on from NW_026855254.1 coordinate 70,012, forward strand.
AAAATGTCTGCATTGATTGTTCAGACTCACAATAACATTTTGATTCTTCCTTAAACTACAGCCAAACAGTTTGTCCATTAAATCAAACATTAATCGGGTAGGTTGTGATGTTGGTTAAATTAGAATGTAGGGGGAAAATGACCATTATAAAGAGCAAATGAATCATCCAGGTATTGAGAACAGTTTCCCAACAATAGCGTTGCGACCTTGTCTTTCCTTTTATTATATCATCATAGATTATAGAGCTTCCTTTTATATTTTGTATTAATATTCTATTACAGATCTGTTTCGAATATATAAAGGTGATTTGGAGTCACCGACTCTATCGACTCTACCACTAATTCAACATGGACTATTCTAAGTAGGACCAATTTGCAATGTTTTAGTCGCTGATTCCCATTTACGTGGTTTTCATCAATGCAGGTTTGAATCATGCAAAGGACTTTCTTAATGTTAGAAAAAGATATCGCTGAACTTCAAGTTTTATTTACATAGTCCCAGTTTGCATGCATACAAATACAAGAGATAATACATGTCAATTACAGTACATACAATTAGTCACGTGCATAGCACTTGAAGGCCTTCTTCACATGTTAAGTATAAATAAGCTAACACTATGAAATATATGGTTTTATTCTTAAGACAGAAACAACTACAGAACCGTGGCTTCAAATAACTTATCTATAGAGTTTTATGAAGTAATCGCCCAGGTTAAAAATAAAATATTTATAAATAATTGGGAGAATATAAACGTTCATACTGTGCTAAAATATAAATATCTAAGTACTAAGTGCAAAGCGAATAAGACAACAATTATAATGTTAAAAATCAAATAAGATTGGGTCTAGACAGAATAAATGAAATAAAAATATGCAGATCAATCCAGATCAGGATTGAAATACGTAATTTAGACATGATTTTCAAAACATTTATGTGTACTGCTGCACGCCTAGAATACTAGAAAAGAAACTCGTTTTATGTATTTTGTTTCGTAGAATTCATTACTATTCCTTGTTAAGTGTGTGATGAAAAAAGAAGAAAAACAACTACAAGGTGAACACTTAACAGACATATATGCCGGTACTATTAAGTGTTGAGAATTGAGTACCGCTCATGCCGGTGCTAGGGGGCATGAGGAATGTTGCACATTTTCATTATCCCTCGTGTACAGACTCAATCAAACCGAGCCTGCAGTTCTCTTGTAATTTTGTTGTGATTAATGCATCCGAGGGATCACTTTGTTTCCAGAATGCTGTTTGTTTATGTAGTAATAACTAATAGTCCAACCCATTTGCACTATATTCATGGGAACATTTGTTTTGTATTATTCATATTTGACATGTAATATATAGTTTTATCACATAAACCGCAGCGCAGGAGTGTAATAAAACCATTTAATAAAAACGATATTACACTAGTGTAATAACACTTTGACGTGACGTCATTTGCGATATATAGAAACATAGCGTTAAAGCGCGCTATTGTATAGGGTTAACGCACGTTTTTCCGTGTTATAACGTCTGCAGAGTCCCGAGGAACGGTTGGTGCCCGAGCCCGATAGGGCGAGGGCTCCAACAGTTCCGAGGGACTCTGCAGACTTTATAGCACGAAATAAACGTGCGTTGACGCTATTATAGCATAAAATTTTAAAACAGATTCATGATGTATATTATATACAAATCACAAACATTAAATCCTTGTGCTTGAACGGTATTTATCCAACTCTACATGTTTTACTTATGCGTTTTATTTTTTCCGGGGCCAACATTTTGGGAACCGAACGAAATTTCGAATTTTAATTGATTAAACAAAGTTTAACTTTGGAGATATATTAACTTAAGAAAAACATTAACATTACCCAAGACAAAACAGGCCCCTCAGAAATTCCTAGAATGATTACAGATTTGCGGTAGAAAAAAGATCAGTGACATCAGCTAGATTCAATTTCAGAATCGTTTTTTTTCAAGCACGCATGTTTAAAAAAATCAGGTATAAAACATTATTCTCTCAAAGAAACATACAGAACATTTATCAATATAAACATCAATAAAACAACGTTTTCTCACATTCATTTTGTGCTTTCCATTTTTGTAACTGAACTGAATGACAGATTCTATTTGTTTACATTGACAACTGTCCGTTTCTAAGAAAGGGCGACAACCAAGATTAGCGGCGATGTCTATACGCCGTATTGCCGGCATAATTACCTGAATGCTGCTCGCCGTTTATGCGACTGAGGCCCTCGAATCAATAATTTCAATATAACAAGAGCGCATGACTCTTTGGCAAACAGGCCAAATCGTCAACTGTTTTGTTTGTTTTACTGGGCCCTGTATGTATTGCGCATAGGTGAAACCGGGCTATAACAAGAGCGCGTGACTATGTTAACGCATGGTTTTGGTCCCGTTATAACATGGGCAAAATAGGGAAAAATAGCCGATTTTATGCTATAATTAGCGTTACACTATAGGCGCGTCGTTGAAAATTTAACATTTTTACAGTTCATTGTTCTTATTTTATATTATGTGATAAATAGAATATTATATTCGTGTAGATTCAATACTAAATTTATTAAACTCGTTGAATAAAACAATACATGCAATATTATGCTCGCCAAAGGCTCGCATAATATTGTTTTATTCAACTCGTTTAATAAATTTCGTATTAAACTACACTCATTCAATATCCTCTATGTAATGAAAATTAAAATGCTTGCATTATGGTTTATGCTATGACAATAAGTAAATTTAAATAAAATCATATCAGTCGTATATTAGATGTATATACAGCTAATATATGACCATTGAACATAATATCTTTAGATTGCTTTTCTGAGATTAATTCTTCTTTTAATTAGAATACTTTACAATAATCATGTATTAATTTGGCTTTCTAATATTTAGTTGGTTTATACAGAATTTATTTTAGTTCGATTGTGTAGGAAGCTATTAGCTTATAAACACACTTTCGAATCCGTTCCTGGAACCAACCAGTACTGAGCAATGAGTGTAAAGTTTCTTGCTCAAGGAAACAACGACTTGCCCCTGTCAGGGTTTGAACCCATGCGGCTAGCGATCATAAGATTACTAGTCCGAAGCGTTAACCACTCGGCCATATTTAGTTAATTTGTTAATATCCTTTTGCTTTTGAAAAATATTATAAAGACGAATGACAATTGTTAATAAAGTAAAGCTATGCGATCTAGACATCGTTTTTCTTTGAATAATTTTAGATATCCTTAAATGCATGTTATGTTAGGTAAAAACATAATTGTTATATGATCTATTTCTCGCATTTTTGTAGATGTAAATAATTAAATGCAAATAATAAAAAAGCATGGATGCTTATGTCATAAACTTGTCTACAGGAGATATTTCAAGTGATTTCGTCGGAGACAAACATGATCCTTGGAAAGCTTTCCACGAAACGCCGCATTGGCAATCTGATATTTATTACAGCTGTTAGATAAAACTATGATATTTCAAACGATATCAAAGATGAAAATATTACTTCTTATTACCGCAAGATTATCTTATATCATTAAATTTGTACTTATTTATATGATCATAATGATTCGTTCATAGCCACGATAAAACACGAATACCATTATAATCATAAAGGCCAATTTCAAGTTTCTCATATAATTAGAAGCATAGGTAAGCTATAAATACACATAAATTCATAACTACATGAAAATATCTTAGACGGAACCGTGAAATATGATGTAAAATACAAAACAACAATGGAGAGCACGTTTCACAGAGCCTAATTATTAAACAATGTCAAGCCACACAGTTACCCCGAAATGTCGTCCAGTATGGCACTGAACAGAACTCGGTAAAACAAATAAGAATGACAAAAGGGGATTGGCGAGGAGCATTGGTAATAATAGTTATATTATTAATTAACAGATAAGGACCCCCGCTCAGGATAACGCACTAAAACTGGTAAGCGCAATTGACAACGTAAGTTTACATACATTTTTATTTTCACAACAAATATAAAAATCGGACATGCTTGTAAGTACGAGGGTTGTCCACAAAAATCGTTCACTGCAGTGATTGTCGCTAGAGTTATTGATAGAAAAACATGAATTATATATCACTTGAAGGGAAAACCTGTCTCAAATAAGAAAATGAAAGCAATAGCCGTGTAACCGGCGTGTCGTGAAAACGAATCGGCAAACAGTTACCTTGGTAACGTAATACCGGCGCACAACGAAAAATTGGGTACTTTGATGCATCACTGTATTCTTTAAACACTACATATAAACGTCAAAATACAGGGGAACGTGTGTGTACGTATTCCCTTGGTCACTCGAAAATATGACGTCATTTACCTTATTGTAAAGGTCGTAAACAAACATTTCTGTTTGGTAATTACGTGAAAATGTCAGTCGCTAAACGTCTGGAAATACGGACGATCATTTAATTTTGCGCAAGTATTGGAAAAACACCGACATATATCTACAAAGAACTTTAAAAGCAAGCTTGACCAATTCAGTGTCACGAAGGCTGGTTTTTAGCTCGACTATTCGAAGAATATGAGAGCTATTGTAGTCGCCCCGGCGTCGGCGTCAGCGTCCGCGTCGGCGTCTGCGTTGGTTAAAGATTTTTGTAAAGTCAAATATCTCAATTATTACATGTATTACTTGAGATATTCAATTGAAACTTACAATACTTATTTATAATAACAAGGTACATCAGATTGACAAGTTGGATAACTCTGTCTACAATATTGTCAAAATTATGCCCCTTTTTAACTAAGAAATTTTTGTTAAAGTTTTTTGTAAAGTCAAAGATCTCAATTATTGCTTGAGATATTCAATTGAAACTTACAATACTTATTTATAGTAACAAGGTACATCAGATTGACAAGTTGGATAACTGTCCCTACAATATTGACAGAATTATGCCCGTTTGGGACTTAGAAATTTTGGTTAAAGTTTTTTTGTAAAGTCAAATATCTCAATTATTGCTTGAGATATTCAATTGAAATTTGAAAGACTTTTTTTTATAGTAGCAATGTACATCAGTTTGCAAAATTGCATAACTCTGCCTGCAATATTTGCAGAATTATTTGCCCCTTTGAAACTTAGAAATTTTGATTAAAGGTTAAAGGTCTTCAAAGATATTTACTTGAAACTTTACACATGCACTTAGGGTCATAATTGGAGGGTCATAATTGTATGTCACTGACCATGTTCCATAACTCTATCTTGCATTAAGGCTGACTCATATCCCCTTTTCTACTTAGTCTCTTGGTTAATTTTTACATGCAAGTTTTACATATCTAAATAACTGTTAAAGGAATTTATTTAAAACTTCACATATGCATTTAGGGTCATAGTTGTAGATCACTGACAAATATCCATAATTCTATCTTGCATTTAGGCTGATTTTTCTTCCCTTTTTCAACTTAGAAATTCATGGATGATGATGGTAAAGTTTTGCTTGTAAGCTGTTTTCTCAATAACTACTGAAGGGTTTGTGTCTTTTTGGGACAATTTTATGCATTCATAATAATAAAGCAGTGATTTACTTGATAAAACATCTTAATAACAAGCCTTTGTACCTTTTCTGTCAAATTTATGTACTCATAGGTAATTAGTATTATTATACTCAATAAAACACCCTTGTGACATTACCTTCCGAATAGTCAAGCCAATACTGTATAATTAGACTCTCTCTAAGGCCTATAACATGAATTTATCAAAAACAATTAGCCCTTTTGTGAACTTAAAAAAATTAACATTATCAAGGTTCTTTTACTATCAAGCACTTAGAATAGTCAAGCATGCTGTCCTACCGACAGCACTTGTTAAATGACACAAACGCTCTGTAGAGGATGGGTAGACGATGACAACCGGTCAGGCAGACCTCCGTCCGTAATGCCGGCGCATGTGACGAGGATTGTCAAAAAGATTCGTGCACTGGTGAATATGTTACATGAACGTTGCATATGAACAATAAAAACTACAAAATATTTTGCATCAATCATTCCTCTGTTGACAGTTAAACAAATTATGACAAAAAAGCAAATGCCACTTTACAAGCAACAGAAAATTAATACAATAACAGTAATGAACTAACCAATTTTTTTGTCTTGCGCCGGTTTTACGTTACTTAGGTATCTTATTGACAATTCTTTTTTCACGACACGCCGGTTACACGGCTTTTTTGTTTGTTTTCTTATTTGAGGCAGATTTCCCCTTCAAGTGATATATAATTCATGTTTTTTTTATTAATGACTCTCAGAACAATAACTGCAGTGCACGAATTTTTTGGACAACCCTCATATTAGGTTAGCAATGTAAATACTTACCAAATTGGCATTTTGTGTAATTGCTCAGTATATAACAATGAGTGTTACATGATAAAAATGTCATAAAATTGACACAAACCAAACGTACCTTTCGACAAAAAATATATTCGATTATTTGCATCAAAACAGCATATTATAAACGGTTCATGGCATACTTCTTCGTTCATAGAATACTTCTTCATTTACAGTATGTACAAACAAAATGCTGCATGCAGGGATAAATAGGCAATGGGCAACACTTAATATGTAAACGAATTATAATAGTAAACGTAAGTACTATGTTATAAAAGTTCATTTATAAATGGTTTTATTTAAATTATGAATGACTTTTTTTCTTATCCATTGACAAAACGCAAAGTCCTTCGATGATGATAGTCACAACAGAATAAATTACATTTCATAGTGATTGTTAAAAATAAATTTCCCTTGGCACATATAATTGTTTCAAAATCTTGACAGTTTCCCTTTTTTTGTTTTAATCATACAAATTCCTTACAATGAGTCATACTTGCAATCGATTATGTCGATAACTAACAGTAGCTCTTTAGGCCTAATTACAAATTGGCTCTTATTTATCACAACGCCAACTCATCCAGCAGAGCTTTGGTTATGTCATTAGACATTTTGTAGATCTCTTTCGTGTCAGTGAAACAAACTTTGCTAAACGTTGTACATCTACAAACATATGATATTTTGTTGTCTTCGAAAGATCCATTTGAATAAATAAATTGACAAGGTTTCCTGTGAACGCTGCCTTTACCTTGTTTGTCCTTATTCTTGGTTTTATATTAATGTACTTTATAAATATCTGGAAAAAAGTGATCACTCGGAAGCATTAAAACAGCAAAATTACATGATAATTGCAGACTAGATGTTTGATAAAGTTTGTACATGAGGGATAATGAAATAGTGCAACATCCCTCAAGCATCCTATCACCGGCTTGGAGGTACTCAATTCTTAAACACTGAAAAGTGCAGGACTCTATAATCCCGAAGGACATGAAAAATATAACAACACTGAAGTGGAGTACGGTGCAACTTTTTACGGCTGCCGCACAACACTTGAAACTGTTGTTGTGATGTATAAATATCTGGAGAAAGCCTGAATTTAAGGTTACAAACATATCTCAGATTGTTTTCCTGTTAAGAGTTATGCAAACTAGGCGAAATGGATAGATAAATACGCAATTAAAAATAAAGTAGTTTCCAAGAAACAAAATTTAATAATCTGATAGTCTCAAGTATACACCTAAAATGCAAGGGAGCCAGGAAGAAACACTTCATAAAACCTTTTTTAAACTGTAACTAAGATATCAAAACTTGATATTGCTATCGGATTTTAAGTTATTATTCCATTGCTCATATCACTTCTAATACTGAAACATAATGTGTATGTAAATTGTTATTATACAGCATCTAAACTCACAGTGGAGACGGTTTATATATTTATGAGTTACGTTTGGTACCACAATAACCTCATAACATAAAATGAATAACTTGAACTTGTTAAGCAAGAAACAACGTGTTTTATAATAAAGATCATTGTAGAGTTATGGACAAGAGATAAATTTACAACGACAATGATCGGAACTTTTATATTCAGTTTAAATAAAGTTATTCGCGTGTAGGTTTTTTATCTATGTTATAATATTTAGTTTGGCAAAGAAAGAATTTGTTTCATTTTTGCCGGATTTTATTTCGTGTACGCGATAAAGATTTTACGTTTTTTATATAAAATTTTGTGTCACTCGTAGATTGGCAGCTATTATTCGTGTTTGCCACCCATCCACCTAATTCATCATTAACTGTATTCCATGAACATTATAAAAAGTTCAGTTTTTGGTATAATTCATATGTTAATACATTTAGACATGTACTATATTCTGTGTTGGGATAACAAAAGTTTCTCGTATGATTTTTGTGTGCACACTCCGACCATACGCCGCATTTTATGGAATGGCACTACTGTGTCGCATTGAAGGTTCCATGATTACTGCCGTATGAACACATGTGCGGAAGTTTAAAATTTCACCATTTCGTGTTTACACATTGAGTCCTGCTTAAGCCGGTGCTAGGGGTCGTGGCCGTTAACTTGCACTTTCCATTACCAATTAATGTTATGATATATATTCCATTTTTAAGAAAACCAATTTGTTTGACGTAATCAGTAATCTTAAACTAAAAGACCTTATTCTTTACATTTCTTTGTTATTTGCCATTCAAATTCTAATTGGAATGCAGTTTTTGGCGTTTAAAATGCACATGATTGACGGTTTACATTTTCCATATATGTCCAAAAATGATAATACATGTATCAGCTTTGTATCACTGGCTATTCTTTTTTATCATTATAAAGCCAAACTTTTTCACGAATGCAGTAAAAACAAGAGTAAAATAGGTAAAACTTACTTAAGGTGCTTATTTTTCCCTGTCGAAATTGGCCAAATTGGTAAAGCCACTATATTTAATTACCTTGTAGGTGAATTACGAAACCTACACACATGTTAGCCGAAGATATTGTGACAAACGAAAACGATGAAAAATATGGTATTTAACTTCTCAATAAACAAAGTCATTGGATGATACATCGGAATTCCCATAACGGCTACTTAACCGTTATTTGCTAATTAGAGGGTGAAATAATTGACGCCCCGCATGCTGCACACGCGAACCTGACTAGTCGTTGGAAAATAATAGTTTTTTATTTACTTTCGACTTTTAGTAAAACTTGGCACCTTACGTAAAAAAACCTTTTGGGTACGCGGTAAAGCTTCCATATTAAAATGCGTAAAGCACAAAAAGACATCGACGATTAGACGACAAAAGGGGCTTATGTACAGACTCAATCAAACCGAGTCTGCAATTCTCTTGTATTTTTGTTGTGATTAATGCTTCCGATGGTTCACTTTATTTCCAGATTTTTATGATCAATCTTGGTGTTAAGAATAATATTTTGCATTTGATGTCCAGTGACAATATACTAGCAATATAGACAAACACCAATGCCTTATGGGGCTTTAAGATCTTGGTTGATTTTGTTGTTGTGCACAAGTTGTTTTTATATGATAAGGCATGACATGTTATTGAATTTGTAATTCGTTTCATTATTTTTTGGCTTACGGACTTTTTAATTTTACATATGAATTCCGCGATTTTATCAAATAACCTTTTATTTTGCTAAAATATCTGCAAAGTTTTTTCCAAATTTATTTTAGTAACTAAGCTTACAGATACTTTATTTTTAAAGAATAGACATACATTATAGGCTATGTCGCCATTTTTTTTTGAAAATGTCATGATGTTGCATACACAATATTTTCGTGTATATTTACACATTTAATGTTATTATATATAAGGTGAATTTTATATTTGTACTTTCTTCAAAAGTTGAGTTGCCCTTTGAAACTAATTCTCTCAATGGATTACTAAAAATGTCAAGAAGGATATCAAAATAAATCTCGTGGGATTAATGACTGTAAAATTTGGTTGTTATCTTTGTTCGTGTATTGTCAGAAAGCGCACACTGAGTCATTCAAAATTAACTAGTTAATTATATCATATTCTCTTCTTTTAGCTATTCGGATAATAAATCTTTATTATCATTTTTATGTTGTATTTTATGTTTGTTAAAACGTAAGTTCTTTTTACAAACTGGGTGTACATCAAATTTAAATAACCGTAATACATACTCGAAAAGTTTCCTTTCTAAAGCACACTAGTAATAAATGATACACATCGGAACAGTTCACACAAATTGAAATTTCTAATTTGTAGACTTTAAACGACTATATCGACAGCGCAGACTTCTGTATTGATTTTCCTTCAGAACTACGTTAGGAGAAATTTCCCCTAAACTAACGTTATCTTGAAATTGAGTATATATGTTCATATATAACTTTTCTAGGAGAATACTACTATAAAGGGGTAAGCTACCAAAATTTGCAAAATGCCTTAATGTGTTTATCATTCAACCGGCTGGTGTCCCATTTATATAACTATATTTCGGCCATATTACAATATAGTCATCCGACCAACAGTTAGTATAGTAATTTCAGTAATGTTATTATAATACTCATAAATAATCTTGTATCCAAGTCCTCGAAGAACAGTTCACACATTTATTTGAACATTCATCGGTCTGTAATTCTCACAAAATAATATTTTACAAAAAATAATCTCAATTATTATCATTTTTCATATAAATAATTAAAAGCAAAATACGTACAACTTTATCTCAAGGTAAAAGCCTTGTGTATGTAGTTTATTTATTGTTCGTATTCTCTACGCTTTCTTAATCATAACATTTGATAATATTTATATACTTAAATACGACGGTTTACTAAAAAGTACGATTTTTTATGTACAAAAGTGAACAAGTACGAAGAGTGGTGTAGTCTTTTATTCTAATTTAAGGAAATACGTCCATTCAATATTACATAAGATAAATTGAAATAATAAAATAATAAAGTCACAGCAATAACACGTATAATATCATTTTTTATTTTTCCAACGTTTCGGCAAATGTATGCCTTTTTCAAGGTAAATAAATAATAATAATATCAACGGACGTGACGTCGTAATTTTACATTTTTTTTTTTTTATAAGATAAATTGGACATTGATGAAAATATAATATTTTCTCCTAATAAAGGTCGAATGATTTCTGTATTAAATAACCTTGCTCGTAATAAAGGTGTTTCTAAATTATGTTTTAGTTAATATTAGAATATCTTATACGAGTCCTGAAATTCCTGTCATAAAATGCCGGTTATTACATTTCCTATCATAAATATAGTTACATTTTTTTTCAATATGAATGCATGAAAAAGCTTTGATCAAATCGATTTGCTTCTATATATACAACTTGAAACTATTCCAATGACGAAATCGCCTGCAATATGTAAGCATTTCTATTTGGCAATGCAATGAATCACATTAATATTCAGGTAAGAATCAAATAAAAAGGAGATTACCAGCTTGGTCTATGAGACACTGACTCCGCATTACAAACAATGAAACAAATTCTATAACATTACATGTTTACGTTTTGTCTATAAATTATTCAAGACAAAGAGGTATTTAAGTATTCAGACAACTTATTTTGTGTGTGTCTTTATGTGTTCTCTGTTTTACAAAGCAAATTTATCATACTTTAAAGGCATACTTTAGAAACAAAGCAAGCTTAAGTTACTATTTTCCTATATTGAAATAGCCATGAATATACGTTTAAGATTGTATAATATGTGTAATTCAGCAACGTTTGCAATCGCCCTTTCACAAAAATTGGTGCAATAATTAGATATCACGTAAACTAATAATTGAATAAAGGAAATCGAAAAGGCCTGGTAATATATTTACAAAAAATTCATGTATTTAATTAGATAATATATGCAAATAATGTGATTTATTATATATTGTTGCGCACTGAATTGTGCAAGTTCACATCTGTACAACCAATATATAGCCCCTCGTCCAATATAGGTTTGGCGTCTGTGTACAAGTCAAAGAGAAGAAGTATGGATTCAACTATGTTCGGATACTTCTTCCTCCGAGTGGTTAAGGTAATTGACTTCAAACTACTTGCTCCTCACCGCTGTGGGTTCGAATCGCGACAGGGACTTTGGAAGCTATCCAGCTAGCTTACGGAACGTCGGTGGTTCTACTCAGGTGCCCGTTCGTGCTTGAAATAATGCACGGAAGGGCACTTGAGGTCTTCCTCCACCAGAAAAGCTGGAACGTCGCGATATGACTTATACTGTGTCGATGTGACGTAAAACCCAAAAACAAACAAACAAAATACTTCTTCTTAAATACTTCCTTATTCCCCAAAACCGGTTTTATTAACATATTGAAAGAACTTCGTTGAACTGAGTACAATACAGATTTTACATTGACTACTTGGACTCGGAAAATAAAAACGAGTTCAGTTATAGTACAATATGGCTTTGATATGGACTTTTGGACTCAATTATTAGACTACATGGAGTGCAAGTTGGACTTCTTTGACTCGGGAAATAAAAGTGAGGCTTAATTGATAATATTGGAACTAATAATGATTTCATCAGGAGCATCAAATGTTACAAAGGTGGAAGTTTATTGTCAACATTTAATTAGATGTGAAATTAAAGTTCTTACAACAGAATATGTTTCATGCTAACTTAATCAATCTGTTCACATATATATGATAAATATTATTGTTTCTAACAGGAAAGCAAGGCACATGTTCAAGCCAATATAAAGAACAAAAAACGTTTATTTCAACCTTGTCTTACAAAAACACATTTTGTTGTTGAGTTACAACGTTTTTTAAATAAGTAAATGCATATTACTAGATGCTTTATATCTACAATGACTGTTTGCAATTTGATATTGGTTGCACAATCTTAGACCATGTCTGTGATACCATGTTGTGTGCGTTTTTTATACATTAAACACACTGCGAAGGAAAAATAAAAGAAACGGAAGTTATTTTGTTGGCCCCTAAAATAAAACGTTGTAATCAACTAACAGAAAGTTATGTCCCTTTAATTCTAACCATACACTACAAAAGTAAAAGGAAATGTAATAAAAATATGTGTATTGTATAAAAATATTTAATGATATATGTATTGGTGAATGGTTAATCTTAATGTTTTTAATTAACTTAAGTGTGTATTTTGTTCATAAATATATTGTTTTTTTGGTAATTATAGTAAATCTATATTTCGTGCGACAAAATTACATAACTGTATAAGAATGGAGCATATGGTAAACATCTACAAATGATTATGAATTGTAATTTGTTCTTTGTCCCGCCGTTTGACAGGGAAGAGCTGAATGTGAGTAGACTTTTCATTGGTCATTTAAAATTACAAACTGAAATTTGGGAATCTAACTGGCAATTCTGAAATATGTATGTAAAATGATATAAACCTAAGGTTGTTTTAAAAATGGTTTACGAGTCTAACTTTTAATAAATCTAAAGGATTTCCAGAAACGATCTTTCTGCTTACACAGGGGGAATCACGTGACTTTGTATAGTAATACAAACGAGTAATAGCGATTTCTGAGCCTATATCAGTTAATATTTTTTTTATTTTCATAAAGATAAATGGGCTGAAAACAGTCTCAAGTTTATTATAGTGCTTTACTCTTAAAACAAGGTTTTATTAGTCAATTACGACGATTTGCTCTGGGAGATTAAGTACTTATTGTTCAAACTACTCTAAATATAAGTCTAACTAGTTAATACACCTGAGAAGGTCGTAATTTATTTACAAATGAGTTTATATATTACTCGTCTGTTTTAAGTCGGCTCAGCTTAACATTTTTTATTGGACCATCAGCGACTTCCTCAATAGGTCGTCATGTAGCAGTATACACTTCAGAAAATTACTGAACTCAGAATAATAATAGAATTATTCACCAAACACTTTTGGAAGCAGGTAATAATAACACGACGCGTATTTGATCTGTCATCTCTCAGCCGACATGACTTTTTTATTACAAGAGGCTGCATTTGATTTCCTGTCAGCTCTATCTCCAAAGACAGACATCTAATTAAATAAAGTAGAAAGTAAAATAATGTATTTAGACACATTAATAACCTATTTACACAAAGAGAAATTGTAGACCATGACGACATAAACATTTGTCATCGGCTTTGTTCTCATACGGGTATTCTATACACATTCAGCACTTCTTGAAATATTTAGCTTAAAAAATATGTGTGCATGGACCCGTTATATGAGGTTTGGAAAAAATATAAAATTCGCCTGAGCTGAAGTTTCTGTTACATGTAAAAATATATAATCAAGAAATAAATTTACTTATATAACTGTGCCTTATTATACACTGAAAGCTGTATATTTAAAGGGGGATTTCTAGTTGTTTTTTTTACTAGTACTTAATATCATTGTTTATTTCAAACACTTTCCGCAAATTTAAGTTTAATTGTTTGCGAATAATAAATATTCATTTTGTTCTTAAATCGCAATGATATGACAGCAATTTAAACACTTTGTGGCTAGAAATAAAACATATAAAACTTCTGATTTATTTGTTTCTGTACAGACGAGTTGATATAAAAGTACTTACTGCAGATGTAATAAAGGTCACTTGTCTTCCGATTTAGATAACAGAAATAATGTATATACTTGTGTTTTTGTTTGAGGTTTTGTTGTTGTTTTTCTTCTCCTTCTCATATTTTGTCTTTGTTTGGATTTATTGGTCTTTTTTTACTTTTCATGTTAATCACTTTTGATGTCAGATACGTACTTATTTGCCCGTCATCAATAAAACTAGACAATAGTTTAAACGTATTATAGGTTTCTCCAATTCAAGATAGGTTTGTTTGTTTGTTTAATTGGGGTTTACGTCACAACGATACATTATAGGTCAAATGGCGACGCTCCATCTTTACTGGTGGAGGTAGACCTCAGGTGCCCTTCGTGCATTGAAGGTAGGAAAAAACGAAATAATAAAGAAAGTATACGGCCTTTAAATTGATGAATTGTGGCTTTGATTCATCAAGGTTTTGACATATCAGATGTCGTAAATGAACTTTTCCAAAGTTGTCATTTTCATTAGTGCCACTATTTGCTAATAATGTTAAGTATATACTTCCAAAATGAGGCATTATTGAAGTTTAAATAGAGATATGTTTTTACTTTTGTGATCATTCGAAGAACTTTCCGGAAAAAATCGCTTTGAATGATTTCCCTATAGGTACAGGCGTGATTTGCTCTGACGAAGCACACTTGAGCATTGCATTAAAACATATAATGGGGAATATAAATATTATTGTTTCTAACAGGAAAGCAAGGCACATGTTCAAGCCAATATAAAGAACAAAAAACGTTTATTTCAACCTTGTCTTACAAAAACACATTTTGTTGTTGAGTTACAACGTTTTTTAAATAAGTAAATGCATATTACTAGATGCTTTATATCTACAATGACTGTTTGCAATTTGATATTGGTTGCACAATCTTAGACCATGTCTGTGATACCATGTTGTGTGCGTTTTTTATACATTAAACACACTGCGAAGGAAAAATAAAAGAAACGGAAGTTATTTGTTGGCCCCTAAAATAAAATGTTGTAATCAACTAACAGAAAGTTATGTCCCTTTAATTCTAACCATACACTACAAAAGTAAAAGGGAATGTACTAAAAAATATGTGTATTCTATAAAAATATTTAATGATATATAATTGGAGAATGGTTAATCTTAATGTTTTTAATTAACTTAAGTGTGTATTTTGTTCATAAATATATTGTTTTTTTGGTAATTATAGTAAATCTATATTTCGTGCGACAAAATTACATAACTGTATAAGAATGGAGCATATGGTAAACATCTACAAATGATTATGAATTGTAATTTGTTCTTTTGTCCCGCCGTTTGACAGGAAGAGCTGAATGTGAGTAGACTTTCATTGGTCATTTAAAATTACAAACTGAAATTTGGGAATCTAACTGGCAATTCTGAAATATGTATGTAAAATGATATAAACGATGTTTTGAAAATGGTTTACGCGTCTAACTTTTAATAAATCTAAAGAATTTCCAAAAACGATCTTTCTTCTTACACGGGGGAATCACGTGACTTTGTATAGTAATACAAAAGAGTAATAGCGACTTCTGAGCTATATCAGTTAATATTTTTTTTATTTTCATAAAGATAAATGGGCTGAAAACAGTCTCAAGTTTATTATAGTGCTTTACTCTTAAAACAAGGTTTTATTAGTCAATTACGACGATTTGCTCTGGGAGATTAAGTACTTATTGTTCAAACTACTCTAAATATAAGTCTAACTAGTTAATACACCTGAGAAGGTCGTAATTTATTTACAAATGAGCCTATATATTACTCGTCTGTTTCAAGTCGGCTCAGCTTAACAGTTTTTATTGGACCATCAGCAACTTCCTTAATAGGTCGTCATGAAGCAGTATACTCTTCGTAAAATTACTGAACTCAGAATAATAATAGAAATATTCACCAAACACTGTTGGAAGCAGGTAATAAATAATACGCGGAGCGTATTTTATCTATGTCACTTCTCAGCCGACATGACCTTTTTATTACAAGAGGCTGCATTTGATTTCCTGTCAGCTCTATCTCCAAAGACAGACATCTAATTAAATAAAGTAGAAAGTAAAATAATGTATTTAGACACATTAATAACCTATTTACACAAAGAGAAATTGTAGACCATGACGACATAAACATTTGTCATCGGCTTTGTTCTTACACAAGTATTTTATACACATTCAGCACTTCTGGAAATACATGTGTGTGCATGAACCCGTTATATGAGGTAAAACATGTGTGTGTGCATGAACCCGTTATATGAGGTAAAACATGTGTGTGCATGAACCCGTTATATGAGGTTCGAAGAAAATATAACACTCGCCTGAGCTGAAGTTTCTGTTACATGTAAATATATATAATCAAGAATGAATTTACTTATATAACTATTAGTTTTGCGCCTTATTATACTATGAAAACTGTATATTTATAGGCCGATTTCTAGCTTTTTACTAGTAGTTATTATCGTTGTTTATTTCAAACACTTTCCGCAAATTTAAAATTAATTGTTTGCGAATAACAAATATTCATTTTCTTCTTAAATCGCAATGATTGACCGCAATTTAAACGCTTTGTGGCTAGAAATAAAACGTATTGAACTTCTGATTTATTTGTTTCTGTACAGAAGAGTTGATATAAAGGTACTTACTGCAGATGTAATTAAGTTCACGAGTCTGCCGATTATGATAACAGAAATAATGTATATACTTGAGTTTTTGTTTGAGGTTTTGTTGTTGTTTTTCTTTTCCTTCTCATATTTTGTCTTTGTTTGGATTTATTGGTCTTTTTTACTTTTTAATGTTAATCACTCTTGATGTCAGATACGTACTTATTTGCCCGTCATCGATAAAACTAGACAACAGTTTAAACGTATTATAGGTTTCTCCAATTCAAGATAGGTTTGTTTGTTTGTTTAATTTGGGTTTACGTCACAACGACACATTATAGGTCAAATGGCGACGCTCCATCTTTACTGGTGGAGGTAGACCTTAGGTGCCCTTCCGATTGAAGGTAGGAAAAAACGAAATAATAAAAAAAGTATACGGCCTTGAAATTGATGAATTGTGGCTTTGATTCATCAAGGTTTTGACATATCAGATGTCGTAAATGAACTTTTCCAATGTTGTCATTTTCATTAGTGCCACTATTTGCTAATAATGTTAAGTATATACTTCCAAAATGAGGCATTATTGAAGTTTAAATAGAGATATGTTTTTACTTTTGTGATCATTCGAAGAACTTTCCGGAAAAAATCGCTTTGAATGATTTCCCTATAGGTACAGGCGTGATTTGCTCTGACGAAGCACACTTGAGCATTGCATTAAAACATATCTTTTCATTATTTGGGATATTGTTAGTGACCTATAAAAAACGAGAAGTGCTGTTAAGATGCTTGTATAACAACGCAGTTGATATTACATGTATGTGAACATATTGATTCTATAAGCAAGAGACATTTTATATGTCCAAACAATTATTCAGGTCAGTGTAAGAATTTTTTGCTAACTTCCTAATGACAATCACTTCTGTTGTAGTAATTGTATGTTTTCTAGTACCAACCTTCATATGCAGTATAAATAATTATTATTTAACCTCTGTGTTTAATTTATTAAAACAGTGGGATAATCATACATTATATTGTATATCTATCATTACATGTTATGAAAACCAATACACTACAAACTTCCTAATGAGAATCACTTCAGCTTTAGTAATTGCCTGCTTTCTAGTATCTACCTTCGTATTAAGCATGGTTATTTTAATTCTGTTTTAAATTTATCAAAACAATTTACACAACGGGATACAAATACATTATACTGTATCATTACATGTTGAAAGCCAATATACTACAGGACCCAGATATTCATTGCACCTTAACAACTCACAGACAAATTCTATATATTTATTATTTAACATGATTATACTCAGTTTGAAATGATTCATTGTTGTACTAAGTGTAAGCTTTCTAAAGAAGATTACCATGTTATGTACAAAAAACATTTTATGATAAGTTTGTTACTGAAACATTACAACTTCTACATACCTTTTCATTAACAAAGCATTCTATAGATATTGTGTTGCATAATTGTGTGCAATAGTTGTGCTTAAAACATTTACAACGCAGCTACAGATATAATGTGGTAAACTGTATAACATGAGTATTATTACAGCTTTGCTACATAAATGTTATCCATTAATATTCGTTTTCTTTGTCATAAAATAATGGGTTTTAACAAGAGATAATTAGATAGGAATTGTTGTTATATTATAACAGTCATACCTTATCCTTAGTAACAACATTTCAATGAGTACAAACACGTTTATTAAATATTTCTAAAAACGTATCCGCATTTTTTCTCAGACATTTAAAGGTTTTGTTATACAATAATAGACGTTATAATGTATCCACACTCATTGTTTTTAGTTTAATTACTTTACTTGACAGCCTTTCTCTGACATACATATTGTAACCCAACAAACGCAACATGAAACATAAGTACAGAATGATTTATTTCAGCTCTTATTCATTTTGTTCTATAAAGCGTGTGTATTGTTTTAAGATAATCTTGTCTGTTTTTGTTAAGCCTGGATCATCACAAAGTATATCGCCTGTTAGTGCAGAAAAAGATATTCGTACTTTTGTGTTCCACAATGGGGTACTACTATATATTTATTGCTATTTATTTTATAGATCTGTTTTTTTGATACCGGACGCAAATATAGCTATAATATATATTTAAACTTCATGTTGTATACTTTGAGATACCCGAGTGAAATAAAGTTATCTCTCTTCTAACAATTGTTCAATTAAAATGTATTTTTAAATACCTTTTGGGCATGTTATTAAATCGGTTATATATAGGCGATTTTCGATAGACTTTTGTTGTTTGGTTGATTAACTTGGTTGGTTGACTTACAGATGCACCAGAGAAACCAATACTTCAGAAGTAAAAGTGTACACAGTTATGCAGGAACACCAAAACTTATTATATGTTCTGTTTATCTGCGTGTTTATATTTTAGTGCAGCTTATTTTCACATCGTAAAGATGTTTACTATATTTAAATGAAATACAATTAATTTTTCTAAGTTCGTAACAAAAAACTTTATTTAAGACTGCATGAATGTTTTCAGACAGACATTTGATTGAACAGACGTGCTAATTTATGTGCCTTTAATGAAATTTTACTTATCTGAGGTACTCAAAATTTTCCAAAATAGTTTTTTATAAGATGGGCATTCAACAACATACTTTTATATTAACTCATTGAACATTTAATTTACCAATTGAACATTACATTTTAGGCGTTCTGATCATTTCAAGGGAACAGTTGCATTTTACTACGAAAGCGGGTAAAAAAAATAATAGGTGGAAAATATCTTCCAAGCTTACATTTTATAGAATTAATGTTTAAATATAAAAGGTAAACTTCTACAATATAGTAATTCATTTTTGGAATTTTGCTCCAAGAACAAGTATTCCTTTTCGGAGCAAAGATTGCAGGCTATTTTGGTTAAAAAGACAGACTGATAAAAATCAATTGACTTATTGCTGATTTATTTACAAGTCCTTCTTTAAATGAAACTTTTAACAATTGATGGCTTATTTCCTTCCCTTTTACAGAAATAATTAAAGTAATTTACTGTCTGTCTGACTGCCAATACGCAGAATTAATGACATCGGCTGGGGAAAAAGCAACATTGTAGATGATTTCAGATTTGAATCAGGAATTTGCTGATTACACAATAAATAGTGAGGGAGACATGTTTTGCATGACTTTAATATCAAAGTTTTATCGTTTCTTTCCAATAATTTAAGTCCTATAAAATTGAAAAGGATATTGGTTTGGTCTCTGACAACTGAAAACATATTGAACCCTAAGATCCCTTGAGATTAATGAAAAACAAAACAACAACAACAATAACAAAAAAAACAAAGTAACAAGCAGAGCAACAGCTCCCATTCAGTATAATTTTGAAATTATGAGATAGTTATAATTGTAGCATTTATGGGTAGTTTATCAAGAAATTTAGTCTATTTAGTATGGAGAGGTTATAAAAATAAAACTGCATTGTAGTAACTACAAATCTGCAATCTGCTACACGTCATTCTGGAATTTGACTCCGAAGAAAGGTAATAGCGATTAAATATTCGTGCTTCTTGGGGGTGATTTCTTAATCTTGATCATTTCTAAATATTTTGTTACTTGTCACATTTCTATATTTACTAAACGATTGAATCACTTTGCAAATGTGATTTATATCTTTTCTTCTTGAACAGATGTATCTTAATATTAAGCACCAATTGCATTTACAACCTTTTCTTAACTAATGCAATAAAAGCAGCAAGATACATGTGGACTGCCCGTGCTCTGCCTTGTGCCCTTTCCTGTTTTTGTTTGGGTCCTCCTGGGCTCCTTGCCAATGGCTCTTGTTACTGGGTCGGGTGGGGGCTGCGTTCATTGAACGCCGCCTTTTCTTGATGATCTTGTTTATCATATTTTAACAATATTTGTCAGATTGTTTCAATCGCAGAGATGTGTAATGGTTATGGCCATAATATGTAAAACACGGGAACATGTTACGAATACAAGTTATAAAAAGCATTTTAAAGACTCGGTTTTTGTTTCTGGGATTCCTTTTTTTATATTTGAATTCGATAATCAGTAAATTAGACACTTAGGTTGGATGTTAATAAGGAAGTTTCTCTGCTTTAAGTCAGATCTTTGACTTGTCAAATAAATACACAGACCAAAGTTCTTGAGATATGAGACAGAACTAAAAGGGTGTATTCTACAATTCGATAAGGCAAGACGTAATTTAATTTCAGGGAACTGTTATTCAGGGGATAGTAAGACTATTTGTCAAAATGTCTTTGTCTCAACCTTGGGTAAGTCGGTTCATGTCTTAATTTGGTAATAACCATGTTTTCTAGTATTACACAAGCATGTGAACTTCCAGGCAGTTGGCTCGAGAAAAGTTTAATTCTACGATTATGATAGATTCTGCACCTGACTCCTGGCATGTCTTGTTTGATTTGAAAAGAACTGAATGTACGAGGGTTGTTCGGGAAGTTCTGAGAATTGTTTTATAGCACACGTTGTAGTCGGGTTAGCGTAATATAAATATATACGCATTTATTTCAATATATACTGTACAGTATCTGAAAATATCATCATCATACACACAGAAACTAAAACATAATAAAAATAGTAAATAACCATATAACAAACACCCGGAGCACGCCGACGTCATTTGCAACGTTATGCGACGTTAACGTCCATCGATCGTCGCACCTTTTCAACGTAGTCACCTGCAATTTTGATGCATTTCCTGTGTCGGCTGATCCACTTATTGTATGTTTCCACGTACCAGCTATCGGTAAAAGGACGAGACTATAGCTTGCGTATGCTTTACAAGATCGTCAGCTGAGTCAAAGCGTTTTCCACGCAGCTGTGATTTGAGCTCCGGGAACACATGGAAGTCCATCGGAGAGAGGTCCGGGCTGTATGGAGGGTGCTCTAAGATCTCAAACCCCAAGAGGCTGATCTCTAACTGGGTAGATTCCGCTCTGTGTATTTCCTGTAGAATTGATTATTTTCATTGTTTCCGTGGAAGACATTTCCAGCGCAACACAAAA
Source organism: Ruditapes philippinarum (assembly GCF_026571515.1). Classification (NCBI taxonomy): domain Eukaryota; kingdom Metazoa; phylum Mollusca; class Bivalvia; order Venerida; family Veneridae; genus Ruditapes; species Ruditapes philippinarum. The sequence continues at coordinate 92,047 of NW_026855254.1, forward strand.
TTTCACGATGCTTCGCAATTCAACGTCACCTATCGACGTCATGTTGTTTACTCAGTGGCTCTGGGCAACAACTTTAAAACAATGTTGATCCGTTGAGAATTTAAATAACGTTATGATACTTTCAGGAAATGACGTCATGACGTTCCGCTGCTGACCAGCGTTTTCGTGCATTTTTTACGTTATCAAAATTACGAAAAATTATTAGTGTAGCGCGTTATACCTTTCTTTAGAGTCGGACTGCTCCGGTGCGGCGTTATAGTGTTGCTATGGTTACTCCTATTTCCGGCAATTGTTGTCTGATTCTATTCAATTTTAAGGAATAGTTCCGTGATATGCTAATCTTAGTATGTGCAAAATATTACGTCTTAGAAACAAAAAATATAGGAGATATGTCAAAATTCTCAGAACTTCCCGAACAACCCTCGTATATACTTTATGTACTTACAATTAAACAACGTTAGCCATTCTAATTCGAAAATAAATTTCTAGAATATTCCTCTGCTTACTGTTTGCATTTTATAATAGATGTCAGATATGCATTTAAACTATAAAATCTATTTCCCTAAAAGCATACAAAGGGAAGTATTATTGTAATGCTCAGTAATTAATATCATTTGTGTAGATAACAATTATGATTTCATTGAAAAAAGATCAATCTTAATTATAGATGAAATTCATAAATTGATGTAAGTGTAAAATGTATTTGCTTTAGTATCTCTACTTAAATTCAATACAGATATTTTCCCAGACAAATCAAAACCGATTTTATATTTTAAATCATCAAATACAAAATGGCTTTTTATACAGCAACACGACGAAAAGAATATCATGAACCAATAGAGGCTTACAACGGAACTTGTGACAGGATTTCCAAAGTTATTGTAAAATATAGACATTTGAAAATCATCCACTGCGTATAGAAAATGCCATACTATTTTAATGAATTCAATCAATTTTACTTATTTTCTTTTTAAGCGATTTTTACTCATTAGTTGACTTGTGCTTTATTGTTACTGCATTTAATAATTCTATTCATTTCAAGGAACAACTTATTGTATAAAGGTCAATGAGTTATAAATATCATTATTTCTGCACTGGATTTTAACTTATTTTTTGTAGTAATATCGTCAATTTGTAATTAGTCCATTTAAAGGTAAAAAGAGTATGTTGAATGTGTCCCATTCAACACACAAATGCACTTGCATCAACTACATGTTGTTCTATAACAACATTAAATGACAGTCACGATCTATACTTACAAACAATACAAAACGTGCAGGGATCAGCGTGAACCTGAATGACAGGGGTTATAAGCACTTGTCGACCGATATCATGTCCAAAATTAATTAATCAGGAGATTGAACTAAAACAAGAAAATGGCGGATGCAATGAGCTCTTAGTAACTTTTCACTGTACAGTTAGAGAAAAGTTCAATTTCCGTGAAAGATTCGAAACTCAGTTTTCAGTATGTTTTTAGAGCTAAAAAATATTTCAACAAAGTAGAAGTTCAAACTATTGGTATCAATATAGTTTGATTAAAAGTATGCTTTGCATTATAAAGTTGATTATTTCCAACCATATTTTAGAATAAGCGATTCACAGAATAGCTGTGCTATCATTAAATGCACAATTTAGTGGTTGATCATAAAGTTTTTATCATTATTGATAAAAAAGTTAAGAATGCTACTGACCTAGAAAACACTTTTTATTACAAAAGAAATATTTATGCACCCTGTTTTATTGTAAATATTTTATGTACAAAATTTCTTTTCGGATTTTACAGAAATATTTCAAAAAAAAGATTTTCTTTTTGCGTGTTATTTTCCCACATTTTATTACATTTTGAAATAATTTCCCACAAGGATTATAAAAATGTCAAAAATAGCTCTAAAACATCTTGGGGAGACTTACACATGTCTAGATGAACGTTAGTTTATTTTCCATTTTTTGGTCATATATTGTCAAATTTTGCATAGTGAGTCAGTTTAACCTAATTATAGTATGTTTATTTCGGAATCTTCTCGAAGCTATCGATAACATAAATCTGTATTTTGGGCAAAGTATTGCTTGCACATTACCCCTTTTATCTTAATTTGTTGAAATCGTAAGCTTTTTAATAACTCAACAAGATTTTGTTTTCATTTTAAAAAATTACAACGCATACTCCTTATTATTTACCTACGTAAAGATATAAGTAATAAAACAAATGTTGGGGTATTTTACGGAAGCTGTTGTTTTCTTTTTGTCGAAATAATGTTGGTTTTAATAATTACAAAAGTGAAGAGGGGGGCACATCCCCTTTCTGGCAACCCCTTTATGTACTATTTTGATTGGGGCGGCGCCGAAAAAGGTATCACTTTTTGACAACATTTCTCAAACGAAAAACAGTGTTTGGGCCAACATAGGGCAATTTTTAACTGTTTGAGGCCAAAAAAAAGGGGTTGGGACAAAAGCCGTCAAAACACGTCTATATGAGGTAAAAGGTTAAGGGTTTTAATTTGAAAAATAAGCATAGGTGTTATATAATAATTAATATTCATAAATTATTTTTTTTATTTTTCAAAAAAATATTCTACCATGAAAAAATTATGTGTGTATATCTCCTTAACAACGGATGGTGCAAACACGAAATGTTTGCTAAAACGCTACTTTAATAGCTGCATAATACTACGTTCTGTAACATTCTTTTCTGTTTACATACGAAGACCACAACTTACTTTGAATAGCTTTTACAAAAATAATTTAATAGGATATATCTGTATACCCTTTAATATATGGCATTGACTTTATCATGAGTGTATGTTTCGAGCTAAATCATAAATATAATAGAACACGCTTTGAAAACACCTTTACGCAAAATGATAAAAAAATCGACGGAGTCTGATAAAATATTTACAAAGGTACAAAGGCAGATCAGTTCATTTATACAAATAGTTATTCTTACAAATATCCTTATAATGATCCGGAATTTGCTAATTGAATCAAATTTTTCTAATACATTATATAATTTATTATGGCTTTCTGAATTGGAAACAACACATTTGTTTAACACAATAAAAAGAAAATTTGAAAAGTAGAAAAGTTATCTTACTTAATTTTCATCTACAGACACAGATTGTATTATTAAGTTACAGATTCAGAACGTATATCAGTAAATGTATCTAACTATATAGTATATGACTATTGTAAATGTCTGTACTTAATAATTGAAACCATAGACAAAGAATAAGTGTGCAATTCTATTTTATGATGGACTTGTATCAATTAAGCACAATGCAAATGAAAGTAGAAGGGAAACAATGGTATTTTGTTGGCCCTTAAACTGTCAAGCGCAGCGTTAATGAATGTACAGAAAGGTATGTTTGTTTAATTCTAACATTCACAACAAACGTAAGGGAAAATAATATAAAAATCATGTGTATTGCAGCTCAAGATAAAGGTGTTACATTTGCAAAAATAAATTATTGTAGACGTATTTAATGAACATGTGCACTTTGTCAATTAAAAATCTTATAAATCAATAAATATTAAATCTGTGTCACCAGAAATTGAAACATATCACAGATATGAAAGATGATTATAAATTGTTCTTACAGTAATGGAGCGATTTATTAAGCTTGGAATTATAAAAACATGTCATATTGATAAATAATTAAGTCGTGAGAATTCACAAAAAAAAAGAAATAAATGTCATTGATTGGACTATAAAATAATGTAGATGCAATTTGATGAGATTTGAAGAAAGAATGTCGTAAAACAGTGTGCTGGGTACACAATTTGTCAGGATATAGACTAAGAAAAGCATGATTTCCATGGGTATTCAAAAGATTGCGAGATTTTATCATCTTCCAAAACATTTACATTTGAGCCTATTTAAGAACGGAATTGGAAAGTGCAATCTACCGTCAACGGCTTTAGTAGCAACTTTAGCAAAATTTAACATTAAATGGTTTGATTTTGAATTTAATAACAACCGCAAATGTATTCATACAGCGGTTATCATGAAAAAACGTAAGTGTCATTCCATGAAAGACGCTGTATGATCCCACTTAAAGAGGATATGAATAATATCACAGATAAGCTATAAAAAAAATTTAAAAAGCATACAACCCATAATAAGTGTGATTATACAGTTTTCAAGTAAGGAATACTGGAACCAAGAATTTATATTGAGTTTGCTCATGAGAAGAGTAGAAAAAGCTACAAGTCATTTAGTATAATCATCTAATGAGAGTCTTTAATTGTAGCCATTTTCATAATAATACTTAGTGTTCAGAGCAGAGAAATCCAAGCATCAAAATATTCAAATTTGTGTCGAAATGAACTTGTACATGTTCAATTTCAAACTTACAATTTTGCCGTTTATTACTTATTTTACGGATACGTTTTGTCCCTCTATTGTACAGACTCAATCACACCGAGTCTACAATTTGCATGTCATTGTGTTGATATAAATGCCTCCGAATGATCGCCTTTTTCCAGATTTTTATGTAAAATCACATTTTACAGTAATCCACTGCGTACAGAAATAACCATTCAATTAGGAGCGCAACGAATTCCGTTAATTGTACTCACGTTGGCGCTTATTTTAAGCTATTATTAAGTTGTACTTGATAAATTACAATGCCATTTACAATCACAGGTTAATTAATACTTCTTTTCATTTCAAGGAACAACTTAGTGCAAAAAGAGAAGGAAATACCATTTAATGTACTGGATTTCACATGTAAACGTTGTACTAACATCCTTAATCGTTTTATCAGAAAATTAAAGAGTTAATAATTAAGAATGTGTCCCACTTAGCACTTTACATGCTGAATATTGTTGTATAACATTATTGAATGATAGCCTCGATCGACCTTTCATTACAAACAATACGAAACGTGCAAGGATTTTCAGGAAACTAAATTACATAGGTAATAAGCACTTGCAGATGATGTTTCACAGTGTTTAAGAACTGAAAATACTGCATCAAAACGAAAGTATATACATACATTACGCATTTAAGGTATAACCACCCTAATGGGCACTATAAGGAACTAAAAAATTGACATCATAGGTCAGATATATACCTTAAAATACACCTGTATGCAAAATTTAAACAAAGTTTACCGTACGGAATTCAAGTTATGCCACTTTTCTGAAGTCAAACTAGGATGTTATGAGGGCCCTTTTTAAGAAATGAGGAACCTTTAAATAATCTGCAATAACATTCTAATAAAAAATGTTTTTCCCATTAATTTTTGGTAAGAAACAAAAAGTACCATTCAGCTAACAATCCACATATTAAGCAAAAGTATGGTTTTTAACTTAAGATTTATGAAATCTATACTACCCCACCCATTTTTACCATGTTTTTGACTATTTTCCTACTTCGGGAGCCTAATTTAAAAAATCCTTAAATTTTACCCAAATGAGTGCCTGTTTTCAAAGTTTCCCTAAATTTTTAGAGAAGTATATTGGTTGATCTTGTAGCATATGAAATACTTTTACGGTCTAGATTTGATTTAATTACACTTTGAAAATATCAGGTACCATATTGATTTCTAGATTTAGCATGATTTAGCCAATAAATACCTATAAAAATAAAAAAATAAAAATTAACCACTTTGAAAGAAAAGTTGACCCTTTTTCTGGGGATTGAACCCACGGCCCTCATTTTCAATGTAGTTAACAGTAGTTCTAGCCTATTTGAATATTCTTCAAAGCGGAGGTAATGCATTAGGAGGGTTATACCTTAAAACGTAGAATCTTTGGAACCGTTTTAGAACAATTACATGAATTATGTTAGTTGTTTACAGGTTGTTCTACTATTAGTAATTGTGCACTTAACCTTAACTTTTTTTTACTTTTAAGCTCGACTTCAACAATGATTTATGTATAGCTAAACTATTATTTTACTACAACTTCTTTATTTCTTAAGGTATTTACAGGTGCTCCTTACCATCACCCACATCATATATGATAGCACATGCCCAAAAATTGTAAAGAGTAACGTCCCTTGAACTTACAGTTTTTCTCTTTCTGTACTTTAACTTCTTTATTTGTTAAGAGTTCCGCCTCAATCTTCAAATGTAAGTTCCTTCTCACCACTTACATTATACATGTTCACAACTCTAGCAGCAATATTTCTAGAAAATCGCCCCTTTAAGTTGGAATTCCCTTTTTTTGGTTCTTTGCTGTATTGAGGTATTCACTTCAGTCCATATCATCAATCATATATGGTGGCTGATTTGGTACACTTTGCGCGTTGCGTTGTCAATAACGACAACACAACCTACATCGTCATCGCCCTTTCGTCTTGTTTCAATCGAAACGGGCCGACCAGCGCTTCGTCGCATTGTTGTCTTGTCATTCTGTCGCTAGGGAAGCACGCCAAATGGCGCGTTGTCGTGCGGCGCTTGTCACTATGTCGCCCTGTCGCTTATTTTATATATTGCCAATCCTTCGACTTGAGCCGAGCGACAATGTGACATGGCGACAGCACCCCACACGGCAATGCGCCGTTTGGCGTGCATCGTTAACGAAAACACGACTCAAAAGAGTGTACTAAATCAGCCACCATAACCATTTCATATGTGATAAGGTTTATAAGTTTAGTACCAATATTTTCAGACCTGTCTCCATTTTGAACTCAGAAGGTTTTTTTTTCTACGTTGCTAAAATGTTTCTGTTAAAGCATTTGTTAAACTGCACGCTAGCATCTTTTTTCAAGACCAATAATACTTTGTTGAATATGTTTCGTATTACTTTTATTATTTTTGTTACTGACGGGATTTACTTCAGATTTCAAATTACATGTCTTGTCATTACAATGATAGCCTATATCTTGTTCTGTTTCGCATCATTGGTATGGTCACATGCATGTCATGTGGGGGGGGGGTAGAAGTTGGACAATTCAGTGCTTTATTTTTGATACAAAATACACATTTATTCAATAATTGATTTATTTTACAGTTTTGGCTTCCTACTGCATCCAGTATTAATTGAGCGTGCTGTTTCCTGTACCGGCTCTTGAGCATACAGAAATAACAAATAAAATTGTTGTCTTTATGTGAAAAAATATTTATGTAAATTTTTCAGGATCTTACAGACATATTTGAAAAAGTGCTCTTTTCCCAACTTTTATTACATCTTAAAACAATTTCTCCCAAGAGATGAATAAAATGACAAAGAAAGCTATAAAAAACATCCTGAGGGACTTAAGAATCAAACTCTTAAAGGATGTTTGTTTATTTTCTTTTCTTGCTCGTGCATTGTCAAATTCCACATGAGTCATTGTAACCTAATTATAGCATGGATATTTTTATATAATGAATATAATTAACTTACACAAATACATGTATATGATTCGATATTGTTATTAACCACACCCACATTGTTTTTTCATTATGATGGAAACAGTGTGAAGATTCACTTCAGATGTTTGCGTATGGAAAAAAAATCAAATGTTTTTTTTTCTTTACAATCTCCTTGATGGAATGAATATGAATCCGCTAAACAAAGAATACACAGCTATACAAGGAGGTATGTTCTACTAAATTTTTAAACAAAACGGTAATTAAGGTGATCCAAAATATCTGATACCATTTCAGTGTCTTGTATGTTTTACATACATCACACGATTTTAAATATCAACACACATATTTAAACATGAGATTTTAAAGTTTTATTTAACATTAAAGTCATTATGTTTAATAAAAAAATAAAAATGAATTTTACCAAACAAACTTTACATCAAATGTTCAATATGACGTCCATTTTGTGCTACTACGACGTCAAGTCTCTTTTTAAAATTTTCAATAGCGTTAACACACATTGCAGATATAATTTTTCTTATTTTTCTGCGAATGGCTGACTTTATCTGCTCAAGGGTGTCTGGCTTTGGATTATAAACTGACATCAGACAAAAAACATACAAATAAACATATGAGACAATGGTCCTGTGAACGTTGCCTTTGCCTTGTTGATCTTTATTCTTGTTATTGAATGATTTTAATAAGATATTTAAAGTGAAGATTTAAACTGATTAAACAAACAAACAACTGGCAATAGTTAACCAACCAAGTAGAAGGGTTTTTGAACAAAGCAGTATTGAACCAGTGTAATCAATCCTATATATGGTTTTACACTAGCAGTACAATATTTTGTCAGCTTGTTACTCTAATGATCCAAAATAAGGTAGAATGAGGTAATTACATTTGTTTAGTGAAGTTCAAGAAAGTCAATTAAATCACAGGCAGGAATAAATTTATGTTTGTTTATGCTGAATTTAAAAGATGATCTTAATACTTATTATATTACTTTAAAACTTGTTATTTATTTAACAAAAGTTTTGAACAACTGGGCCATTGTCTCTTAAGTGTCCCCATAGAAAGAAATCTAACGGACTTAGATCAGGTGAGTGTGGAGGCCATACTTTGTCTGATTTAAATGAGATAAATTTTCTGCCAAATGTTTCTTTCAACCATTCCAACACGTGTCCCGCAGTGTGTGGTGCCGCTCCATCTTGCTGAAACCATATTGTATTAATGTAAATACCTTTTCTTCGTAAGGCTGGAAGAAATTTTGTCTTCAAGAGAGAAAGATATCGCTCACTATTGTTTTGGTTTCACATTTCGATTAAAAGAAGAATGGTCCAATCACACCAGTCGAACTCAACGCTGGCCATACTGTCACCTTGTCATCATGAAGTGGCTTTTCTAAGTAGAATCTTGGTTTCTCTTTACTCCAAACTTGACAGTTCTGCTTGTTTACAGCTGCATTTAAATAAAATGTGATTCGTCTGAAAACCATATTTTATCACTTGTGGTTACATTATCAATCATCCAACGACAAACTCTAATCTGCTGTTAATGTCTGTTTCTTTCAAATGTTGCATAATGGATAACGAATAGGGAAACAAATTCAAATCAAAACGCAATGCCCTATGTACACTTCCATAACTAGACTTATTGGTAATGTCTCCAAGAACTTTTCTTACAGATTTTTGTGGTGTCTCCTGAATCACTTACTGGATTTCTGCCACGTTCTCTAAACTGCGGCTTGATCTTGGTCGTCCACTGTTGTTATGTCGGCTATCCTCAACTGACCAAGTCTGCTTAAATCTATTTACAAGCCTATGCACCTGAAGCTTTGTGAGTCTGTCATCATCAGGACATTTTTTCTGCATCATGCGAATAACAGTAACTGGAGACTTAGTCTCAAAATAAAGTATAACTATTTCTGCAGCTTTCTGTTTTGACGTCGCCATATTGAAAAACAACTATTATTTGATGACGTCATCTATGACGTCATGACGTCAACGTTTTCCCGTAAAGTAATTATGACAGAAACGTATGACAATTCTCTATACAATGGTATATAGCACTTGATAATTGCATCAGGAATGACTTATTTATTCAACTTCAAAACAGTATCAGATATTTTGGATCACCCTTCTTATATTCTCAGTTTGTGTGTTTATATACAAAATTACTAGACAAATTTGTCATATTAATTTAAATGAGAATTTGTGTTCATTTTTTTCTTCTTCTGCTAAATAACGTTAAGACTATGAATTTAAGTTGAACAGTTTTAATTTGAAGGAAGCATAGATTAACTGAACCAGGTATGTATGTGATTGTTACACATTGAATTAAAATCAAATATCGTATTGACCCTCTCTCTATACGTGTAATAACTTTCTTAATGATGTTTAATATATATTTATGAAATTTTGTTATTAAAAATACTTTTTATAAACTGTGTCAAATAAATGGATAAAACATTATAATAATGATAATGAAAATATAAATATATAAGAAATAAGTAGACAAATCTTATGAGTAAAATTATAACGAACTTACAGATTCGTAGCCTTTTCGTTTCAAGTCACTTTTTAGTTGCCGTGACTTAATTTTCAAATACATATATTTTTTCTAAAATATCCAAGGCCAGAGGCATTTCATTATTTGTTGCTTGTACACTTATCTTATTTTCAAGAGGTTAAGAGACTTTATGTGACAGCAATGTAAAATATTAAAAACGAAAGTAGAAATAATTTTCATGTCCCGTCAATGTTCGCAAGTTCTCATTATTTAATTAATTGTTTAAATTTCAAATGACACCACCGAAACTAAAACTTTTTGAACACAATATATGAGCCGCGTCACGACAAAACCAACATAATGGGTTTGCGACCAGCATGGATCCAGACCAGCCTGCGCATCCGCGCAGTCTGATCAGGATCCATACTGTTCGCCTACAAACCCTAGTAGAAGTAAAGAAACTGATAGCGAACAGCGTGGATCCTGATCAGACTGTGCGGAAGCGCAGGCTGGCCTGGATCCATGCTGGTCGCAAACCAATTTTGTTGGTTTTGCCGTGATGCGGCTCATATGGTTTTTTTTTTTTCATATTTTTAATCGTCTTCGATGCTCTCTCTATATATATATACAGGAAATATATTACTTTCTCTCATCATCTACGAGTACACATTTTCTTTATGAATAATAAACACAGTAAGTTATCAGACAGTAAGTTTGGAAGTTGTATTGATTATGTTGACTCTAGTATGCATTATCACAGTAACTCTTTTTTCAATTCGTGTAAAACTTTATAAATAGTATATTTAGGCTTTTATATTTATTTAATTAGAAACATAAAAATGTCAGTTCCTGTCAGTTATTTTTTTTGCGATTACATAAGGAACATAATGAAGGATTTAATGCAGCATTGCTGCTTATTCTAATTTCTGACAGCTGTAAGCCAATAAGAGTTGTCTGTAAGTCACTTTAAAAGTGTTTACCTGAATAAAATGTCAGTATCTTATAGAAATGATTTTCCTTAATTTTGTTAGCCCGGTTGTTAGTTAATTAGTTGATTTATTAGTTTATTATTATGTGATATATCAGTTCTGCTTATATCATGAAAACAATTATATGTCTATTGCCTTTTTACTACTTTGTGAAACGTTGAACCATTCACGCAATGAAGTTTAGTTTCGTATTTGCAAAGCTGATTTTAACGTCGATATGATTTGTCTTGTTGAAATGACAGATCTAAATGTGAGAAACTCTATTTCAGTTGACGTGACTATAGAAATTAGAATTTAGTAAAGATCGCATTAATAGCGTGTCACCTTAACTTAACCCACTTCATATTAGTAATATCTTCATAACACGAAAACTGGTCCATAGCATGATCTTTAACATGTCATGTTTCCTTTTATAATTTTACAATAACATCAAACAACTATTGTTCTAACAATAGGTCTTTTATTGTTTAAGACTGTCTTTGAAATGTAACTTAATGATAGCACAAACACGCAACAATACAACAAAAGTTAGTTGACAATTATTTGTCAGTCTTTAAAACTTCCTCTTTTAACATATGACTCGGGCCAATTAAATAGAATGCAGGCATATCAACTTTTCAATGGAAGAGGATCAAATATGTGTAATTGTTAAATTTTTTTTGTAAAAAGATACAATTGTTGTAACGTCTGTTCATTCAGTCTGCGATACCACTTTTTATGTCTACTTATGTGACAGATTTACATATGTCGATATCGTGCTCTTTAAATATCCTTCAAAACCTACAGTTATATAATAGAAATTTTGATCTCGGTTTTGTTTTTCACGTTATACTTTTATTTTTTTTATTTATTTACTTATCTTATGTATGCTACTGTTATTAATCTTTTTTTTCTTTCGCAAAAAATGTTTTCCTGCAAATTAACAGTGCTGATTCTTCATGGCATTTTCAAAGTCAAAGGAAGAAACCGTTCAAGCCCTAAGATATGCTCGCGTGCCCCATTTCCATTTTTATCGTCGTGCAAACCTGCTTTGCACGGCCACTCGCCTCAGCTTCAGTGAAGAAATTGATAACAAGTCCACCGGATACACGTTTGTTAAAAGTAACAGAAAAAGTCTAAACATCTTAAGTTCTTCCTTCATCTTTTAAATTAAATATGTCAAAACAAAGGAAATATGTAATCACAAATCAACAACATTTTAAAAATGATTTATTCACCACAAAATTCAGTGCAGTTGCTTTCCTTGAAATGTAAATAACAATATTTTAATTTCAAGATATTAGCACGACTTTGTTGTTTCATACTGTTTTGCTTACACTTTTGCTTGTGTCCCTTGTTGTTTTCTCGTCTACGGTAAGTATCTTCCCCATTGCCTTTAGTTTTTATTTCTTTGATTAACCCCCCCCCCTCCCCCGTTCTCATGTCCCCTTCCCCTTTGTGGGTCTACTGTTATTATTTTCTTTGGGTTCCTAATCAGTTACAAATTGTTTGTCATTTGATGATTGACCTGTCTTTGCCCTGTCCTTTTTGTGTTTGGTGTCCGCCTGGGCTCCTTGCCATTGGTTCTTGTTGCTGGGTCATGTGGGGGTTGCGTTCATTGAACGCCGCCTTTCCTTGTTGATCTTGTTTATCATATTTGACTTGAGCCACTAGCACAAATATGACTCGTTCTCGATGGTTTTCAGTTTATAATTATCATAAACAGTTGGCTATTCTTTGCTTTATGGAAAATATTTCTACTACCTTAATAGCCATCCAAGCGAAACCAGGTAAATATAATAAGCCAGTCGCCTTTACCACTATAACACCTATACCCTTTGAAGCACGTTTCATTCCATGGTAGAAGGAAGAGAATTTACTAGTTGACGAATTTTAGAAATGAACGTGGTAGCGATGTGCGAAATAATTAAGAACACACACCCACCTATTTATTTTGAGCAAGAAATTGTTTTTTGAAGTGGATTTTTCAGGCAATTCACTTGCTTCTTTTGTTGCATTGATGACATTTCAAATACAAAATGTACTTTTATGTAATCTTTAGTGATATATCTTTTCCATTTTATCAATCTATTTATCTCTATATATTTTCCCTTTTTGTAATTGTTTGATAATTTGTTTTTCGTTTGTTTATAATTATTCTGTTTATCATTACTCTGTTTGGTCATATCTAGACGGTCGATCCACGTACTCGACAATCCTGAATAACTTACTATATACTCTATGAGACCGACTACTAATTCCACGTGATTTCTGTGCAAGAATAGCACAATGACAAACTGGAAAGAATATATCAGCTGTGCACCATAATTATGTGTTTTTATAAAACAAATATCATTTGAAAATACATAAAAAATAATAATTCTTTATCACATTTGATAGATGGTCTGTTGAATATCTTAAAGTTATTTATCTTTAAATATATGAATGAAACGCTCGATCGTATACTTTTTCATCACAAAGAAAATATGCCCACTTTCTGATTCATGAGCATATACTTCTTCCTGTTCCATCTGTGCTTCCATATGCACGACACCTCCACCGGAAGGCACAATTCTATTGTTCTCATTAGAAACAACCCCACTGGAAGAGGCGTGTCGTTGAGAGCCATGCACCAGTGCTCTACGCTGTGCCCTGTTCATGTTTCCAACTTCGCCATAAGTAGCGTCATCTCCAATATCCTGATACGAAACAATTTCATCGGATGCTATGTTTTGTTCTGTGTCATAAAATGCTCTTTGCTGTACCCCGCGCATGCCTCTAACCTGGTCATGTGTAGCAACACGTCCACCTTTCTTATACGGAACCAATGCACCGGAAGATGCTTGTGGTTTTGAGTCATTTAAAGTCCCTTGTGCCCCGGCTCTGCCACCAACTTCACCATATGGAGAAACATGCCCATCAGTTACAGTCGGAACCATACCACCGAATGGTCTCTGCTGTACCCTGTTGTCAACTTCGCCATGGGGTGTAAAACGTCTACCATCTTCATGCGAAACCATGTTGTTTGAAGAGGTATCTACATTATAATCGTTCCACGTGTCATCACTGGAAAACCCCTTTTGTTGTGAATCATGGATATCTGATCTCTGTTCAAACTGTGCCTTGGCCAAGGTACTAACTTTGGTAGGCATTCTCCGTTTTTTGACCGGTCGATTAGGTTGACTGGCCAGCTGTTTACCATCACCAATCGGAGATACCCTTGGATGGGATCTCTGTTCAAACTGTGCATTGGCCAAGGCACTAACGTTTGTCGGCCTTTTACGTTTTTTGACCCGTCGACTAGGTTGACTGGCCAGCCGTTCACCACCAATCTGAGAGACCCGTGGTTGAGAGACAACATGTATAACATGTTCTGAAATAAATATTTTGAGAATTTTATTTTAAATGAAAACGTTGCATATTTGATAAGGTTTCATAGAAGGAGGCAGAAAAGAACCATGTTTATGAAGGATACTAGTATTTTAACGATTAAAGATATTATGATTATAATTATTTGAAGTACTAGTATATCTAAAAGTCAAAATGTTTTTTGTATTAGAAAACATTTCAAGGGTTAGATTTCGGTAAATTCATTCTATCAATGAAACAAGATAATTCATTGTATGTAAATCATAGGGCTTTATTTCAATATTGATACATTTTTCATAACTGTAAGGAAATTAGGACATTTTAAAAAGCGTAATGGCACGTTATTTATTCACAAAAACTTTGATGAAGTAAGCAATTGTCAATCCGCTGTCAAACTGTTTTACAGACTGAATGTGACCTGTTCATGTTCAATATATGTTGAAGATTTAATCAACGCTTTACACTTTATGAACTTAATAAGTAAATGTAAAACTTAACATCACAAACTTTGGTGTTATTGTCACAGACCTATTAGTGAATTTATTTTTATTTTAGCTTACATTTTGCAACTGTTATACAATCAATTTGGCCACCATATAATCATATACTTTGTGTTAATTATGTACTTAACACGTTACGTAACTAGTTTATTACATAATCATCGCTATTTATATGATTAACGCGTTTAGAAACGTGTTGATAACTCCCTACTTATATACTACTTACTTTTTGATATTTGCCTTTGATCGGATACTCAGTATTATTTTTGAAAACAAAGCTGATGAAATCTGATATTACGTTAAACAACTGACACGACGCCATTTATATATATGCACATTCACGATATCAAGTTATAACTCTATTACTTAATAAAATGAGCGATCAGGTAGATTTTGTCGAAATCTTGCATGTCAACAGAGAACATGTAAACTGCCCTAAACAGGATACCATATACATATGACAAGTTTATTCGATACACATACCTTCGTTGCATTTCTTGACAGTCTTGTTTACACAATAACAGAGACCAGCGGTCACAATGATAAACAGGATCAGGCAGCCGGGGGTAAGGCAAAGAATAAAGGACCAACCAAGCTCAGATGTGGAATAACTTGCGGCAATGATCATGCATCCGATGAAACTGAACAATGCTAAAATAGATAAATTTGAAATCAATTTGTCAACCTTGCAAGCCTATTTGACTTACGCTGACAAACAGCTACTTTTTTCCGGTCGCTGTTTTCATTTGAGGTTTACTTATTTTAACTTGAATATTTCGTGCAAAAAAGGATATTAATAATTGCATAAACTGTCAATATAAAAATCATATGTATGAGGCGGGACTCATTTTTGGGTTGAGTTTTGTCAATAATAAATCAATACTGTAGATTACCTGCCACCGGTAGCATGACCACACAGCACCATCCAACGGCACCACAACACCCCACATCGTCAAATTCATCTTTGATAATTGCGTCAAAGCAAGTTCCAAATACAGCCAAGAACATTACAACAAATGATGTAACTTCAAGTCCAAGCGCTCTTGCATCTAATTCTGAAAAAAATGTCATTTTGTTACATCTACTTGATAAATAAACACATATTTATAAATAATTAAAAAAACATATATCATGCTCTAGATTACCTTTCCATTTTAACAATCTTTATATGCATAATGTTAAATCAGGCGTTATCTACTTATTCTCTATTTTTTCTGATGTAACCATGTTTCTTCTTGCAATTAAAACAATCTGTAATATGTTTGTAAAGTAGTATAATGTATGCAATGTATTCATTTTTATGATCTGGATAATAAAACAAAAATAATTATTAAAAGAGATTTAGTAGAGTAGTGTGACATGCAGAATAGAACACCTTTACATTCGGGCGCCTGGTTTCCTCCTACTAAGTGACAACTAGAAAGTATTATTATTTTGTAATTATTGAATATTTTTGAAAATACTTAATCGTCTGTATCAGTTTTTTAAGTATTCTAATTAAAGAAGCCTAACGTCAAATAATTTAAATGCGATCATATAGTATACTACATGTACGTTGTGTTTTTATTTGTAAATAATATTTTGGATATGAAGTTTAATTATGCCAATATCTAACATTACAAGCATAAGTTGCATTTAACTTGTAATGGATCATTAGAATGAGAATAGGTATTCATCTGAATATAATTGCTACGTTTTATTTATTTATTTATTGTTTTTTTTGTTCCTCGTGCAATGCACCTTTTTACATAACCCATCGTAACCGACTTAATAGACCGATCGCGTTGCATTGCTCCCCTTTCACAGCAGAAAGACATATGACCCTAAACGGAAAAATAATTGCCGCATGTCATTACCAAATCAGGTTCAGTGATTCATTCCCTTTATTCAAAGTCCGTATAGACATCATTTTGCGGAGATAATACTGACATTCCTATTGCAGATTCACCAGTGAAATAACTTGGAGGGTTTTTAAATCACGTTACACTCTTGCACTTGCCACTAGTTCAAAAACCTGTCCATCAGTGGTATGTGCGTTAGCCGATGTGGCGATTTGTTCGTTTTGTATATTTTCTCATCAGGTTTCGCGAACGTGACACTTTGTCCAGCGTTTGTACAGGTAAAATAGAAATACCTTTACATTTTGCCGTGATTGTTTTAATATTTTGATATTCTGCTTCACAAAAAAGATCAAACACACGCGTTACAAACAAGCTTGTCTAAAAATATATTCTTCATAATATGTTAGTTACGTTAAATTGATTAAAAAGGTGGAACCTACATATCTTTTATATTTTAGGCAGTTTAGATTTTTCATCCTTATAAGTTTTCATTATTAATAATTGGTCAATAACCATTTCAAAAATCAATCTTATGAACCATAACTCCCACTTTACTGAAATATAAGACGCAATCCTTTACCAGGCTCATAGGTGCAGCGATTTTATCTTCCTGAATATTAAATCTACCATATAAAAGGTATTATTTCCGGAGTTCACTATTACCTACCCATTGGTAACACTTTATAACGAATTGGTCGTTGCAATAGTTTAGGTTATATGCGACAGGCGCAAGCCGAATAATTAGCCGCAAGAATTTTGCATGACGTACATATAATTTTCCCGTTTAATCAATTTTGCATTACACACATTGACACCTGTTAAGATAAGTGAATTGTATCTATGTATCTTATTTCTCATTTATGTATAGGTTTGACCAATTACATTATTCCTACAGATAAATATTACATAATTATCGTTTCGCGATGCTTAACCGACACGACTCTAATTTGATATTTATTCATTAAAGCATATATTGTTTCACAAGCCTACAATTAAGTGCTATGACAAATATTTTAAATTCTGGCATCAAATCGACTATTTTTCCATTTTTGCCCATATTTTAACAAGACCTAAATCATGTTTTAACAGAGTTACGCGCTCTTTTTATAGCCCGGTTTTGCCTATGCGAAATTCATTAATCAAGGCCCGGTAAGCAAAATAAGAATAGACCCCGATTTGGCCAATTTTCCAAAAGAGTCAATTGCTCTTTTCATATAACATTGAAGATTCGAGGGCTTTTGTCGCAGCAACCAAGTATCTCTGCCGCAAGTACGTCGTATAGACGTCAAGCTTATCTTGGTTGTCGCCTTTTCTAAGAAACGGACAATTGTCAATGTAAACAAATATCTGTAATTCAGTTTAAACATCTGATTAACTTATAAAACAAATAACACCAAATAAAAGTAAGAACATGATGTTTTATTGTTATTTTACTGATAAATACACTTTATATATTTTTTTTTATAAACTTGTGTTCTTGAAAAAAAAAAACGATTCTGATGTCATTTCTGAAATCGTTTCCGGAATTTCTGAAGTTCGTGTTTTGTCTTCGATAAAGAAGTTTAAATTGTTTTCTTAAGTTTAGAATCTCCAATGTAAAGCTTTGTTAAATCAATTACAATTTGACTTCTTTTCGTACGGCTCTGAGCATTTGTATTTCCCATGTTGTGGGCACGGAAAAATATAACTCATGTTGAATTGGTAAAAAACCGTCTACGCCCAAACCGTTTCAACAAGGATTTCATGTATTTGTTTAAAAAAAAAAAAAAAAAAAAAAAAAAAAAAAATATATATATATACTGGCATGCGAGCAGTTCCCGTACAAAAATCATAGTTACTTAAACATTATTTTTTATTACGCTCACTCACCAAAGTTTGAATTTTACACATCAATATTCGGCTCGTCACACAAATCATGGAAATTCCATCATGTTCTAAACATAGAATAACCCTTACTTATGAGGCCTCATATGGGGTACCGAAATTATCGATTATTTTGTATGAAGAGAAGTAGTTCCCGTACATAAAATCTAACCCATTATAACTATACAATTTTATTATATCGGACCTATTTTTCATTTACAATTGTTGAACCGACCATTATCTAAGAGATAAATAGATGTAATTCAGGAAATAGAGCGTAGACTAAACGCGGGTATCTATTACCCGGTACCGTTACCCCAACGCATTCACATGCAATAGCATGCTTGTATGCATGATATTTTACGCATCAAAGCCATAAAATTATTTTATATAGTAATATTGGTCAAAATTCTGATAATTTAACAAGTTTTCATCACATTGCCTACTTATCTGTAAACAGTTGCTATTAGTGGAAAACCCTTTAACAAGCCTCACGTGTAAGTATTTTTGCGCATGCGCGCAAGGACAGATTCCCCCAGAGAAAACAAGGTCACGTTTTGACGACGTACAGGTGAAAGTGATTTAAAGTGAGACTTTTTATACGTACTGCCGAACTGACACTTAGATTTTGTCTCGTTTATGTATCTGCTTGATTTGAAATGAATTTTTGAAGAATGCAAGTAAAAATCAAGCGTTTAAATGAAAAATACGGGTACTGCTTCTGTACGGGAACTGCTTGCATGCCAGTATATATTTTATATAGGAAATACTTGTATTTAATAATCCGTGAATGTTTATATATATATATATATATCGAAATCTTTATTAATTTTATTAATTTTTAAATGAAATTTAATATAACGTAACGTAACAATGTATGTTTCCCGCCATCTCGGACGTTGACGTCATGTGACGTCTCTTCCTGTTTATTCACTTCCTGTTTATTCACTGTAGAAGAACATATTTGTTCGAAATCGATTTGAATATTAAAAAAATAACTGAATGTACGCGTGTGGTTGTTCTTTTTGGATTCATATTTAATAATATTTAAGAACAACATGGCATCTACTAGAGATCCACGCGAACTTCAATTGAAGAAGATGGCAACTAAACAGATGAAAGGAATTTCTCCACGTAAAGTTTCTTGAAAACTGCCGAGCGAGGACGTAATCCCAAAAGGACTGTCACTTAAACTCAAACTGACCGTCGGCGGCACGTCAAACAAACTGCAGGAAAAAGTAGACTCCCTTCTCCATAGAGTAAGTGTTGAAGTCTGAGCGAGATGATCAAAGAAGATCATATGAGAAGGTCAAATGAACTGACATCGGAGATGGAAAAAACTGCGAGCAGACCTAGAAAAAGACTTAGATAATGGACAATTGGGTAACCTTGACAAAGAAATAAGTGATTCGATCGAGAAATCCAGAACGACAATAGAAAAAAGACATGCAAAGAAATTGAATTTTTTGAAAGAAAATGTTTCAAATACTCAGCCGTTGATTACTGAGAAAACCCAAAGCGACGACTGGCAAATCAAGACTTCCAAGAAGAAGAAAAGAGCTAAGAAAACACAAAAAAATCACAATGAACAACGCCCACAGAACAATATTCCAAAACAACAAACTGGAAATACACAAAAAAATGATGTTGTGGATCTTACCGTTCCAGCCTCGCAACGAGGAACAACAACAGATTGTAATTCAAAAAACGTCCAAGCCTCGAGCGGCAAGAAAACCTATGCGGAAGTCGCAGCGAGCGAGGCAACAACAGACAATATACACACGACCCTCAAAATCCTGACTCAAGCGGTGACCCAGCTCATCAAATCGCAAGAAATAAAAAAGCGACAAAGACGGTTTATACGCACAAAAACAAAAAATTCATGGAAGAAGACAAAGAAAAGACTCCAAAAAATAAAACGGGGAAGAGAGAAACGGTCTTGAACTTATCATCATGCAAATTAACTGACGATGATTACGTACTCCTAGGTAAGGGACTTACGTTTTGCCCTAAAACAAAATCGCACGATAAAATTAAATTAGCAGAAGACGTCTTCAAATTCACTCGGCGTCTTAGACTAAAAGAGTTTTTTTGCCGATAAAGAAACTGGCGATGACACTTATAAAGATTTACCTTTCTTTAACAAGAAACAATCATCATTCATTCCAAAATCAGGTCGGGATATACATTTGGACTTTTATATAACCGCGGTCACAGAAGAAATTCTTCATTGCGAAAACAAAAATAAACGTTTCTCAAATATTTCAAAATCGGATTTACAAAGTCTCCGGAAGTTATCCCGTGACGAAAACATTATTATCAAAAAAGGCAGATAAATCAAATACCATAGTAATAATGAATAGAAAAGACTATAAAAATGAAGTTTTACGCCAACTTGGTAATGACGCATTTTACGAAAAATTGAGTTATAATCCAATGATCAACATTCAAGAAAATATAAGCAAATGTGTAGAGGAACTAACTGAGAGAAACAATGCTATTGACCACGAATTCGACGTTTTTTCCTAATGAATGTCACACGCCGTCATTTTACGTTCTTCCAAAAACGCATAAACAACCGAATGCTGATCTTCCGTTAAAATATCCGGGTCGACCTATAGTTTCCGCCTGTAATTCACCGACTGAAAATATTTCAAAATACTTGGATAGCATATTAAAGCCGTATATGTTCCGACTCCCATCTTTCATTAAAGATACGACGGATTTTATTCAAAAAAATAAAATGTTACGTTGAAAAGCAAAGACTCATTATTAGTTACATGGATGTATCTTCACTATATACATGTATTCCGCACTCTGACGGCATAAACGCATGTGAATATTTTCTAAATGAAGGAAATAGTGATCATAACTTACAAACACCAGTGCTCTCTAATCTTATACGGATAGTTCTTGAAAATAACTTTTTCGAATTTAATAATGAGTTTTTCATGCAAACGTGCGGTACTGCTATGGGATCATCTATGGCCAGCCAGATATGCCTCCCTGTTCATGGGGAAACTGGAAAAGGACTTTATCGAGTCACGAAATATCAAACCGACGCTGTGGCTACGTTTCCTGGATGACATTTTTCTAATCTGGGACGATACTCGCGAGGAACTCGAAAATTTCATTCGTGATCTAATGATTTTCATCCGACGATTAAGTTTACGCAAACCATTTCCAGTTCATGTGTTGATTTTCTTGATGTGCGTGTTTCCAAAAATGATTGCACTCTTTCAACGAACATATTCGTGAAAAACACTAATAATCATCAGTATCTTCATTATACCTCTTGTCACCCAAAAGCATGCAAGAATGGTATACCATACAGTCAAGGCAAGCGTTACCGCAGAATAATATCCGATGACAGTACATTGAAGGACTCTATAGTTGATTTGAAAGACTTTTTTCTGAAACGTGAATACCCGAAAGAAGTAATTGACAATGCATTTGAGAAAATTAATTCTATGAGTCAAAATGAGGCACTGCGACTCACAGAAAGCAGCCAATCTAATTTTGTCATACCATTTGTTGTTACTTATAATCCTCATCTTCCTAACATTGGTCACGTTTTAAACAAATATTGGGACTTACTAAAGTTGTCAAAAAGTGAAACTGTAAAATATGTTTATGAGACTTACAAACCTATTGTTGCGTTTACATGGTTTAAGAGACCCAAAAATATCCGTGATCATATAGTGCATTCTAGCTTTTCAAAGCAAATGTCAATTCATTCATCTTCTCCTTGTAGCAGAAGTAGATGTTCTCATTGTAATCGAATTACTTCGGATGTATCTTTTGCAAGCAGTGTCACAGGCGAAAAATATACACTGAGAAACCCTACAAACTGTTCTACAAATAATGTTATTTATTTAATCTCCTGTCAAAAATGCAATATGCAATATGTTGGCCAGACATCTCAACCGGTTTCACGTAGAATGAATAGTCATAAATTTGACATTACAAATTTCAAAGATCCAGCGTTTTCAACTCTTGTTGCAACGCATTTTAATTCAATTGATCATTCATTTAATGACTTTTCATTTTTACCGTTTGAGATTGTCAGCGACACAATGGAGCGTCTATGTAGAGAAACCTACTGGATTCATAAGCTTAAGACGTTTTCACCAGCTGGATTAAATGCAAAAATTATATACGACATTTAATTATTTCGTAAGTTCTTTTGCGTAGACATTCCATTATAAATGGTTATATACTTTTTCCAATATAATATTTCATCTGTTTTATGCATGTATACACGTTACGTAACATTCACGTTGTTTCCTATTATTGTTTTTTATATATTTTATATAGGAAATACTTGTATTTAATAATCCGTGAATGTTTATATATATATATATCGAAATCTTTATTAATTTCATTAATTTTTAAATGAAATTTAATATAACGTAACGTAACAATGTATGTTTCCCGCCATCTCGGACGTTGACGTCATGTGACGTCTCTTCCTGTTTATTCACTTCCTGTTTATTCACTGAAGAAGAACATATTTGTTCGAAATCGATTTGAATATTAAAAAAATTACTGAATGTACGCGTGTGGTTGTTCTTTTTGGATTCATATGTATTTGTTTTGTATTAAATAAACATCATGAATATGGTTTAAAATTTTATGTCATAATGGCGTCAATGTACGTTGTTGAATATGTAGAATAATAAATTCGTGTCAATTCAGTACTGAATTTATTGAACTCGTTGAATAAAATAATATTATTCAACTCGTGCAGTAAATTCAGTATTGAACTGACACTCATTTAATATCCTCTATTTCTAATAGGTGTTTTCATATTATAGCAAATCCAATTGTTACTCATCTAAAACAATAAACAAAGAAAAAACATATGAGCCGCGTCACGACAAAACCAAAATAGTGTGTTTGCGACCAGCATGGATCCAGACCAGCCTGCGCATCCGCGCAGTCTGATCAGGATCCATGCTGTTCGCTATCAGTTTCTATACTTGTAATAGAGTTTGTAAACGAACAGCATGTATCCTGATCAGACTGCGCGGATGCGCATGCTGGTTTGGATACATGCTGGTCGCAAACCCATTATGTTGGTTTTTGTCATGACGCGGCTCATATGTGCTAAAATGTAAAAAGAACTGGAATTGTTTGACACTGTTTCCAATAATTTAAGAAAAAGTGTATGTACAATTCTAACACTCCTTGTCATTTTGTCGCTATAGACAAAGAAGAAGAAAAACGGTGTTAAATTGCCAATAAACACTGTTTAGAGACTACCTGTATATGCAGCTGTTATGTTTTCCCTCTCGATTATAAAGTTTACAGACAATAAAAGCATTTTATTGATATTTTTAGTTCATATAATGCTATCTTTTCATACAATACTGAAATAATATCTCACGTACACTAATGTCACAGATTTGATTTATATCAGTTTTTATTTTATGCTTTTCAGTGGATTACAGATTTATCCGTGAAAATTATATTTGATAATTTCTCAGTGAAAATTATCAAAATATAATTTCACACTTTTCAATGACGAAACTACTTTTTTAAGATTTTCCCCA
This sequence comes from Ruditapes philippinarum, assembly GCF_026571515.1. Taxonomy (NCBI): domain Eukaryota; kingdom Metazoa; phylum Mollusca; class Bivalvia; order Venerida; family Veneridae; genus Ruditapes; species Ruditapes philippinarum. Next base: position 115,952 of record NW_026855254.1, read on the forward strand.
TGTCTTTCCTCAATTTTATTTTTGCTAACAATTCTGACAATGTCAGGCTGTTTAAAGAAAAGCAAAGTTGAAATTGATAAATAACTTACTTCTATTCATTCAAATTCCAATCACCAAATTTCGTCTCTAAATTTTTTGTTTCATTTTTACAGTCTGAAAAATACATTCCTTCCACATGCAAAACTGCTCTTGATGACATGTGGACATATTAAAGCATCCTACGAGCAATAACCGCCGTATGATTTAAGAAAAATTGAAAAGCAATGACAGCCATCAGCTCGTAGAACAAGTAAACCACCCAGCGTTCCGAGCAAGTTCCAAGTTTTCCATTTTCATAGCTGCTTTTTTTAATGTTTTCACATCTGTCAACACTTATTTTTTGTCTGTTTCAATCCTCAAATATGTTTTCTTTCTTTTACAAAGGTGTATGACTAACAAATCCAAATGATATCCCTCTGAATCAAACACAATTATTTTCCTCCCGTGAAATACACAACTTTAAAAAATGGCTGCCGCTAACATTTAACAAAGACAGGTCTAATATAAATTCGCAGTAAGTAACAGAAATATGGATGGATGGTTGGAATTTTTCTCTTACAAGAATTTTTTGTTTTTATTATTAAAACAAGCGATCATTCATATTTCTTTAACAAAATAAATAATATCACTGTCATTTAACGTTGATTGTTGGACTTATTTTTCAGCTCAAGACTTCTTGTTTTTAATGAGAAATTCCGACTAAATGGGGCTTTCAATGGGGAAAACAGATTTTAATATTTACGTTAATATTATTGAAATTTTGTTTTGACTTGTTTTTTTTAGCATAAAATAAAAAGAAAATGTGTTTTTTGTTTGTTGTGTAAGATGTAATTTTATTTCATTTCGTGAACTTTAAAAACAGTATTCTAACTCGTGGCTACGCCACTCGTGAGAATACTGTTTTTAAAGCCCACTCGATGAAATAAATCTTCATCTTACACATAAACAAACAAATATCCTCTATATAAATATTTTGACAAAACCGCGATAATCCGTTAGCAACGTAAAGACGTCATACTAAGTATACAACTCATTCATAAACGCGCTAGAATGATGTCATTTCAAACATATATAATGATAATTCAAACACTGATGTAAACACAAAACAATCCAGTCTGAGACGTAAGTTTTTATCATTGAAAACTTGATATTAAAATAACTTGTTTTCTTATTATTTATTTTGTTTAGTAATTTTCATATCTTAGTAACAGTAGGTTGCGAAATCGAACAGCGTTATACAAAAATCGGCACCTGAAGTTATCTCCGCGTGAAAGAAAAATAACATTAGTGATCTTCCTAATTTAATCGTCTTACATGTCTTAGAATCAAAATAATATCTGAGAGGTGGTTATCGGCTATTTAAAGCACTGGCTTTGTCGTTTTGATGCGAAAAAAATATTCACTCAGGCCTTAGGCCTTCGTGGTCAATTCCTACGCATCAAAACTCCAAACCGGTGTTAAATAGCCTATAAACAGAGCTTAAACCGATATTATTTCTTTATTATACTACTTGTTACACAAATATCTAAGCTTGAATATATACGGTAGTATTTAAATCATTCAATCTATCGAATGTATTGAAGATTTTTATTGATTTATCCCGACAATGTTATTTAAACCGTTACCATTTTATCAAATGCTTCGTATGTAGGAATCCGATACTCTTTTCATAGCTCTGCCTTTCTCTATTTTTCAAATATAACTGTCAAATTATGCGGTTTTCATATTATAAGAAGGACATTTCGCACATTATTTTTAATCACTACATACCAAAAATTACACATCATTGTTTTGTGTCGCCGGTTTTCTTAAGAGGACTCGTAACATGGAATTCTCGAACCAAGGTCATTTTAAAATAATTATTATTTAAATCTTTTTTTTTACTTCTTTTTGAATTTGGAAATGAACTTTGCAACTGAGTGATCTTTATGATGACACATTGACCTTGACCAGTGACCATTTTCGTAGATAAGGGACAAGATATAGAGAATGTGACTGGGAGTTTTGCATGTTATAATTGGTATTCCAGCATGGGCATATAATGTGAAAGAAACAAAATACTAAAGAACATTATGACTGCATTTCAAATTTAGGAATAGTAAATCAAGTAAGTAATCACATTTACCGTCAATGCCATTTGTATTTTTGCACGTGTCATTGTTGTCCCCGGAACAGCAACTATATACCAAGCCTATGCTGCTGCAGTCTGAAGTATTGACCCAGTTTGGTGAGAATAGACCAATAGTCTGCAAGAGAAATGGCGGGAAAAGGACGCAGCTCACCATGCACACCATAACCACCTTATCGCCCATTTTTTGTCACCAAGGCAGTAAGTCTAAAAAGCAATTAATGTTTTATATCATAATCAATATACATACAATTACAAGGAAGTCAATATCGAGGCTTTAAAATAATACTTACACGAGAAACATCATCTTAGATAGTTGCCAGCTTTCAATTATTTGCAGGAATTTATATATCGTTATAAACGTTTCAGAATCAAGTCCCTTTGTGCAAAAGATTCAATGCGTCATTGTAGTCTCAGTAAATAGTAGAGTCAACGTATTTACCATCAACGTGTCGTTATATAGAGCCAGGGTATTTTTATAAAAGGCAAACGTTTCTTTATAAAAGGCTCATTGGATTTAAGACTAAACTTGTCTTTATTTAAAGCAAATACCGGTATGTCTTAATTTACAATAAACAAATCTGTATATAGACCAGAGGGGTCTATACAGCCAAAGTGACTTTGTATAGAGCTGATGTGTCTGAATGTAGAGTCAATGAGTCTTTTATAGAACCAAGTTGTTTTGATATAGAGCCGCAGTGTCTTTAATTAAAGTTAAATAATATTTAGAAACAACAAATGAAGTGCAAATATGCCATAACTTAAGGTAAATATTTCTGAATATAAAATCGACGTGTCTGAACATCGAGCCAAGGTGTATCAATAAAGAGCTTATGTGTCTTTACATAGGGTAAATATGTCAGAATATAGAGTCAACTCGTCTTTACAAAGTGTCAATGTGTCTCATATACAGCAAAAGGGTCTTTATATAGAGTTAATGAGATTCTATATAGAGTTAATGTGTACTTAATGTAGACTTAATGTGTCTTATATAGAACCAACATATCTTATCAGTTCACGAGGTAGTTCATTGTGTACAAACAACTTGTTTGTAAAAAGGACACAATGTGTAAATATATTATGTCAACGTATCAACGTGTCTTTATATAGAGTAAACGTGTCTTTTTATACAATCAATATATTTGTGTTTAGAGTTGACATGACATTGTCTTTCAAGAGAGTCAACACTCTATATAGTCAACAATTCTTGATATAGAGTGTCAACGCGGTTTTTCATAGAGTCAATGCTATTTTTAAGAGTCAGCGTGTTTAAAAGAATCAATGTGTATTTATTTACAACCTATGTGTTTTTTTAAAGAGTCAAACAAGGATTAATTTTAATAAATATTGAAAATATGTTGAACATTTTTACATTATTTGTAGTATCTAAACCCTAATTATCTAAAGTAAATTACTGGTGCAAATGGTCAACTCCATGGGAGATAAACATGTCCTGCAGTACATATAATATTACTGTTACATTTGTACATTTTCAAATTGCCCATGATATTAAAATGAATAATATATAATGAAGTTAAAAACACAATGTTTACCCAAAGATAAATTCGAGAAATGGACATCTTACAAACACACTGCAAGAACTTTTATACAAATATAATTTGGAATGAATGAATGAATGAATGAATGAATGAATGAATGAATGAATGATGAATGAATGAATGAATGAATGAATGAATGAATGAATGAATGAATGAATGAATGAATGAATGAATGAAAAAAAAATATTTATTTTTAAAAAATAATGCATTTCAGGAAGATGTTTATTTTTTTTAAGTGTTTAAGACATACCTATTCTAAATCCAAAATTTGAAACATAACGTTATAACAGACAAGTATTTGTTAGATCTTTTTCTTCCTTAAATTGAAGAGGAAGTTATTTAAAGTATTTTTCCACGAAGAAATCTGATCTTGATCAGTCAATCAATTCTAAAGCAGATGATCAGCTGATATGTAAAATATATCGTTAACCTATATTTACTAACAATGAAATTGCCTGACTGAAGTCCACATTTATAAATGGTAGGTAAAATAAATTATATTTACCAAATTAATTATATAGTTACAATAAAAATGATTATGGCAAATAAATGAAAAATTGAAAGAAAAAAATAAATGAAATTAAAGTTAGATAAAACTATTTATACGTATACCTATGTTTTTGTTGCTTTTTTTTTCAAAAAAGTTATTTTTACATAAATAATGATTAAATTTAATTGTTACATTTTGTATATCGTTAATTAAAAGAAAAATATATTAAAGGAAAATCGCTTAAAAAGACAAATGAAGTAAAAAAAAAGCCTAAAAACATAAAATATGGGTTTTCATATATCAATTTAAGTACTTAAAAAAAACAAAATATCTGCAAAAGTTATTAAAAATAATCTCAAAATTAATTTGAATATTGTTTGCATGTGTGTTTATGATTCCGATTTAAATAAAAAAATGAGTCATTTTTGCACAATAATAATTCTGGAAAGAAACGGGTTGATGGATTGATCTGAAAATGTAAGAGAGATTTTTTAATATTTAAATAATCTATTCGATAAAAAGTTTATCAGTGTAATATTTTCATTTCATTTCATATGTATTGATGAAATGTCTGATAAAGTTAAGTTTAATATGAGACATTTTCTCTATCAACAGAAATCAATACAATGGCATGATAACAGAACACATGCAATAATCTTTGTATATATTTAGTCAAATTGTTGACAGATATTTCTTATAACTTCCATCTTATCAAAATACTTTATGAATCACAGATATCCATTTACAAAGTTCACAATAAAATGATATATTCTGTATAAAATAATTGTGAATATTTTCTCTATTCTTTATATACGCACATTAGAATTATTGTAAGGTAAAACATAATACATAAATCTACGTATATAACCCTTTGCTTAATGCATCGTAAATTCTCTGAACAAAAGCAAACAACAAATGATCTCACAATTCTATAATCGTAAACATAAACGCACAAATTTAATCATCTTAAATATCTTATTACAGGAAAACCTGGTTCCTAGTATAACTCCTGCCCCCGGTACCCGCTGTGAGAGATATTGTTCTGGTAATTTAACTTAGTTTAACCAATCTTGTTATTGTTTTATTGAGGTAATTAGGTATCTTGTAAACATTTACTCTCTCGTTTGGAGTTCCTTGCAAAGACTCGATTGGATTAAGCGTATTTAGAAAGGAAATGATGACTATTAGAAGCAATACACCAGCGATTATTCAATGCAATTATAGCCTCATTAAATATATCATTACATGCAAGATTATAACTGTTCTCATCATGATTTGTTTATAAATAAATTCTAGTTTTTATGTTTTGTAAATCGTATGTTTTTTGTATAACTCTGACATATCTCTTCTTCGTAGCCACGTTTTATCATTGGAACGTGCTACTAGCGTAAACTTATGCTAATATTAACAATTAACTAGTGCTTCACAATAAAGTATGCTATATGTGATATTGCTACTAGCGTAAAATTACTTGGCAATTAACTTATGCTAACCAAGACGTTACCACTAACTAATGATTAACAAGACCTGTAACTATAGTTTGCTTTACATGATCTTACTAAAACCTGTTGCTGTCCGTGACCATAATACTAATTTATTCTTCACGTGACCTTGCAACAAACTTATGCTACAAATGACCTTGCTGCTTATCATGCTCACCATGACTTCGCTATTAACTAATGACAGACACGGCCTAACTATTAACTTATGGTATACATGGCCTTACTACTGACTCAGGCGACACATGACATTGCTACTAAGTCATGCGACACATGACTTGGCTACTAATTTATGCAACACATGACCTTGCTACTGACTCATGTGACACATGATCTTGCCATTTATTCACGGTTCATATGTCTTTGCTACTAATTCATGCTACACATAACTTTGTTACTACTTCATTTTAAGCATAACCTGTGTATTTACTTATGCTCAACATGAACTTGCTACACATGTCAATACAACAAACTTATGCTACACATGAAGTTCAACGAGCTTATGCTGTACATGACAATGCAATAACACTTGCTATTCATGACACTTCAACTCTTCTTTTTTAACACCTGACATGACAACTAACTTATGTTTAACATGACCTGACATCTAATGTATGGTACACGTGAATTTACTGGTGCAATTGTAACTTATACTACATATTCTTTTACAACTAACTTATAATATAATGACATGGTAGCTATCTCCTGCTACCCATAACTTTGCATCTAGTTTATGCTGCACATGACATTGCGACTAACTAATAATGTACAGCACACGGCAACTTATTTATGATTCACATGCTTAACATGACATTGCGACTAACTTATGATGCACAGCACACGGCAACTTATTTATGATTCACATACTTAACATGACATTGCAACTAACTTATAATGCACAGCACACGGGAACTTATTTATGATTCACTTGCTTAACATGACATTGCGACTAACTTATAATGTACAGCAAACGGCAACTTATTTCTGATTCACAAGCTTTAAATGACATTGCCACTAACTTATAATGCACAGCACACGGCAAATTATTTATGATTCACTAGCTTAACATGACATTGCGACTAACTTATAATGCACAGCACACGGCAACTAATTATGTTTCACAAGCTTAACATGACATTGCGACTAACTTATAATGCACAGCAAATGGCAACTTATTTATGATTCACTTGCTTAACATGACATTGCGACTAACTTATAATGCACAGCACACGGCAACTTATTTATGATTCATATGCTTAGCATCGCATTGCGACTTACTTATAATGAACAGCACACGGCAACGTATTTATGATTCACATGCTTAACATGACATTGCGACTAACTTATAATGCACAGCACACGGCAACTTATTTATGATTCATAAGCCTAACATGACATTGCGACCATTTTATAATGCGCAGCACACGGCAACTTATTTATGATTCACATGCTTAACATCGCATTGCGACGTACTTATAATGCACAGCACACGGCAACGTATTTATGATTCACATGCTTAGCATGACATTGCGACTAACTTATAATGCACAGCACACGGCAACTTATTGATGATTCACAAGCTTAACATCACATTGCGACTAACTTATAAATCACAGCACACGGCAACTTATTGATGATTCACATGCTTAACATGACATTGCGACTAACTTATAATGCACAGCACACGGCATCTTATTTATTATTCACATGCTTAACATGACATTGCGACTAACTTACAACGCACAGCACACGGCAACTTATTTATGGTCAACATGTTTAACATGACATTGCGACTAACTTATGCTGCGCATAACTAATACTACAATGGCCTTGCAACTTACATATGCAGCATACTTTCTATGTTATGCTTCACATGGCGATAACATGACAAGCTTAACATGACATTGCGACTAACTTATAATGCACAGCACACGGCAACTCATTTATGATTCACATGCTTAACATGACATTGCGACTAACTTACAACGCACAGCACACGGCAACTTATTTATGGTCAACATGTTTAACATGACATTGCGACTAACTTATGCTGCGCATAACTAATACTACAATGGCCTTGCAACTTACATATGCAACATACTTTCTATGTTATGCTTCACATGGCGATAACATGACAAGCTTAACATGACATTGCGACTAACTTATAATGCACAGCACACGGCAACTCATTTATGATTCACATGCTTAACATGACATTGCGACTAACTTATAATGCACAGCACACGGCAACTTATTTATGATACACATGCTTAACATGACATTGCGACTAACTTATAATGCACAGCACACGGCAACTTATTGATGATTCACAAGCTTAACATCACATTGCGACTAACTTATAATGCACAGCACACGGCAACTTATTGATGATTCACAAGCTTAACATGACATTGCGACTAACTTATAATGCACAGCACACGGCAACTTATTTATGATTCACATGCTTAACATGACATTGCGACTAACTTATAATGCACAGCACACGGCAACTTATTTATGATACACATGCTTAAACCCCTGTCACACTAGGGCGGCGTTTTCACGGCGTCCATTGAAACTTCAGAACGCCGAGGTGAGCGCAGTAAGATCGCAAATATCGCCGCAGCATCGCCGTAGCATCGTTGTGGCATCGCATAGAACGTCGACCGACGGCGCGCATTTTGAGCATGTTCAAAACAAACGCCGTCACTCGGTGTTCTAAAATGAGCGCAGTGGGATCGCGTACAGACGCCGAAGCAACTCCGTAGCAACTCCTACAACGCAACAGGAGCGCCGTGAAAGCGCAAAACGAACGCCGAATGAACGCGGTGGTTATCCACGGCGCTTGTACGGAGTTTGTGCGGCGTCTTTACCGCGCTAATACTGCGTGTGCACGGCGCTTTTAAAGAGCTTTACGATTTCAGGGCAGGGTGAATGCCGCGTGAACGCAGTATGAGCGCCGTAAATGCGCAGTGAAAGCACCAAGAACGTCGTAGAAGCGCGATCCGAACGAAGACAATTGTCAATTAAAACGTTGTGAAAGCTCTGCAACATCGCCATGATCGCCGTGGGGACGCCGTGAAGACTCCATGAAGTCTTTATGTCAACAGAAATATAACATTTTTTATTGCGATCTCGCGGCGCTTTGTTAAATTTTACAACGCCGTGCAAACGCAGTGAAAGCGCAGTCTGGTGTGACAGGGCCTTTAACATGACATTGCGACGAACTTATGCAGCGCATACTACAATGGCCTTGCAACTTACAAATACAACATACTTATTATGTTATGCTTCACATGGCGATGGTTTCTGTTTCTTCTTTTCTTTTTTTTTCTGTTTTTCTTCCTTTTGGTCATCTAAAAGAGAAAAACATATTGATGATCTGTTAATAAACATTTTATGTAACAGCACTGTTAGATCATAATGTTATACTTATTGTTTATTGTATTATTGCAATAAAGAAATCCCTATGGTAATGATACAAACATGTAAGTGCAGGTTATCTTTTATTTGCATAAATAGATGATAGAATTAATGGCATAATAGTGATTTTAGAACTGGGGATTTTCATAATCTTGTATCGAATATAATATAACATTAAAACTCGTAATGAATAAATGCGTGGTTGTATATTTGTTTTAACTTTTTTTTTGTTAAATGGCAATATCAAATTAGATTTAAACTTCTCCAAAGGTATAAAACAACTTTCAAATTTTGTAAATATATGTTTCTGATACATGCATTTTTATCTCTACTAATATGAATATCATACTGTTTAGTTTAGACTAATTTAATATCGTTCGATTGTCTTGGAGGCTATTAGCTTTTTGAAACAATTTCAGATTTATTCTTGGAACCACCTTGTACTAAGCAATCAGTGTAAAGTACCTTGCTTACAGAAACAACGGCTAGCCCCTGACGGGCTTAGAACCCACGTGTCCAACAATTCTTATATAATTCTTAGATACAAGTCCGACGTGTTAACCACTCGGCCACATCGCCCCATATCATGCACTTTAAAAACCTGCTTTTTTTCAAAACAATCGTGCTAAAAATCAACCGAAGACATTTTAATAATATTGTAAGTTGTGGATTTTGATAACATTTTTATTAACGAGCATAAACCTAGAAACAGATTACAAAGAGGGTTTGCATTTCATTGAACGCCGCCCTTCCTTGCTGACCTTGTTTTTCATATTTTTTGCAGAAAAGTGAGATAAACATCAATCTAGATTTATAAAATATTTCTATGAATAAATCTAAGCGTTTATTCAGAGATAGTTTTCTTTGCTCTTACAGAAGTAGGTGTTAAGGGAAATTCACAATCTCTACAGGGCGTATTTGATTCTCTAAGTTTTTACAACTCGTTATATCCCCCTGGATGAGTCAAAGTCCAAATAAAGTATAATTACTCTATTACACTCGAAAATTGGTTCATCGGGATTTTAAAGGGATCTGCAACTTGTATGAATCTTCATGCGTTGACATTTGGAATTGTTAAATCAATAAGATATGTCAGTTATAGTAGAAGATTTGACGTTTTGACATAAATATTGTTTTAAAATTACTTGCCTATGAGTCATTATATATGCACAGATAAATAGGGGATACTCAAGTTTTTTTCTCTAACAACAGAATTTATTTTCATCGAGTGGTATGAAAATAATTATTTCATGAGTGGCGGCAGCCACGATTGAAATATAATAATTTTAGTTCCAAAAGATGAAAATATATCATGTATTGATACATGTAGAAAAAAAGCTTGTTTATTATATACATTCTTTTATTTTGACATTACAATTTGAAAGACTTTCCGTTAAATTTTATGTACTGACAACATTAAGTAGAAAGTAGTCCGGCTAGACACCAGTGAAAATACGGAAAATATGTTTACTGCAGTGTAAAAGAAATTGTTTACAGTTAAAATACGGGGAAATGAAAATACGCATTTTATATCATCAATATTTCAATATAGTATATTATAAATACATGTACTTTTTGATCCATATACATGTATATCTTAGGAATCATTGTTACTTTTAAAGTGCAAGAGCGATATCAGCAATGATTTTAAAATGATAAGCTAACTTTTATTGTGTACTTCTTGCAGTCTTGTCGATAAAATATTTGTCCATGCTATTAGAAAGATAAGTAAATATTCTTCGACACTAGGAGATATCAAAAGAAAGGTTGGCGGTAAAAAAGAATCCAGCATTTAAAGAGAAAACTATGCTTAATGATAATAACTGTTTTGAATAAATTTAGTGTTATTCTTTGTATTATATACTGATTTTCATTTTGAATTCAGAATCAGTACCTAATTTTATATAAACCCTTAAAAAATGGTGATTTTTTAAAACCTTTTTTTTTAATGTCCTGTTTAATTTTCAAAAACGATACTTATTTGCAATATAGCTGAGACATCAACCCCCCTTTTGCGTGTTGGCAGTAAGTACAGTTATAATGCTTAAGTTTTTGAAATGGAATTCAAAAGATACCTGTTTTGTTTACATTTTTCTTCCATTACACATACGATGCTATTCACTTCAGGTACAAAATGTTAACATTTTCTACAGAAAGAAAAAACACACAGTGATTTCTTATGCTAATTGTGCCTTTTATAACTTTTGTATGCCAGACTGAAAAACGATTACAACTGTAGATTTATTTATACTCTCTTGCTTTTATTCATTTTCTTTTCATTGTCTAATCTTATATGAGCCTTCTAAGACGATATCCCTATAAGAATAAATAACACATTTTAGAAATTGTTAAAAAGCAAATTCCCTATGCGAATATTAATGTTTCAAAATGTTGACAGCTTCCCTTTTTGAGGAGGATGTATTACTGATAAAAATCCCTGACGATGAGTCACGTTTGAACTTAATTATTTCAACATCACCAATAGCTGCCCTGTAGGCCCTAATTGCAATAACTTTTCTCATTATATGTGTCAATACGTCATACACTGAACTAATTAAATGAGATTTGAGATTTGACAGTGAAATTTGATTCTTTTTTTTGTTATTCGTTCAAAATAAAAGCAAGGAGAAAAAATTATACCGTATCGTTTAATGTATTACTGTCTTGTTGTGCATTTTCGAAGGCATTTTATGTTAATATTTTTAATACATACACGCTATTGTAAATGAATTAAGCCATTCTTATTCTATATGCACTGTTATCATCTTGTTTTTAATCATGAACTTTTGTTTGGTTATTTTTACTCGAAGTTTACCGATTGCTACTGAAGTATTAGTGCGAAATCTCGTGACTTTTACAAAGACGGAAACAATTCACTCATTTTATAATGAGTACAAGAAACACCCATTTAAATTAATCTCGAGCTGATATTTTTATTTCATAACTTCATAGTACGACGTATTTCTCGTATTGTGTTCCTGTATTTTGGTCTTTTACATCAAAGGAGATACTAGATAAAAGTATTGTTTTTAAACAATATCTTGAATATCATCAACTTGATATTGCTAGCATTTAATTTATGATTTCATTTATCATGATACTACTCAAATTCTCACACAAACATAACTTAAAGACCCGCTAATGTTACACAATACGCGAGACTATAAAAAACTGACTAATTAATGTTTTTGTTTACTTGTGAAGCCATGATATGAATTATATGAATTATATGAATTAAGTGCACTAATGTTTGGTTTTAAAGTAACTTGGCCAAAACATGTGCAGTACATGATTGCGAGTTCGCAAAGGAGTCAGGTCTCCAGTTAACACTTGTCCGTAAAAGGTCAAGGTCTTATTTTGTGTATAACTTTGTTTTTTTATGAATGGACTTTAAAATAAATATGCATAAATATGCTGCTTAGGATGGCATTAAGTGAACAATATTTAGTGATGTTCAGCAGCATAAATGGTCAAATTGTTCATATTTGAATGTCAAAAGACATGATATGATAGTTATGTCCTGTTCATATCTTTGTCATTCAGTGATATATAGAGGATATTTGTTTGTTTCAGTGTAAGATCGAAAAATATTTCACCGAGTGAACACCAGATGCAATATTTTCCACGAGTGGCGTAGCCACGAGTGAAAATATAATAGCTGGGGTTCACGAGTGAAATATTATTTGATCTTACATGTAAAACAAACAAATTTTCTGTTTATTTCATGATTTTTTAACGATTTTTACACCATTTTACTGATTTTTGCCGCGTAACGTCATGCTCTTATCTTCATGACGTCATCAAATAATGACGTCACAATGTTGAAGCAAAATATAATTCCATGATTATTTTTAGATTTTAGATGTTTTTCAGCACAACGTTCGTAAATATTTACGAACTACAGTTATCACGTACATTTGTTATTATGATTGACTACATTTCCGCTGAAAAAAACATTCATTAATGATAAATATTTTATTTTTACGCCAAATATAGTTCGGCTACTGTGAAATTATATTTGGTAATCATTACTGTGAAATTATCAGAATATAATTAACCGTTATAATTCAGTAATCTACTGCAAAACATGTAATAAATTGTGTAAATACTTGGCTTATATATATGGTATAATAGACAGTAATGAACGGATTACAGAAATAATGCTTTAACTGGAAATTCATCCACAAACTAATTTATCTTGCATAATTAACATTTTATTGTTATTTCTGTAATTTTGCTATCCTTATAATTTACCACAGGAGCTTGAAATTCTATCAATAATTGCCCTAAAGTCAAATTCCCAAAAAAAATCCATACCCTATATATATAGGGTATGGATTTTTTTTGGGAATTTGACTTTAGGGCAATTATTGATAGAATTTCAAGCTCCTGTGAATTTACGCATTAAATGATGAACAACTAAACATTGCTGGATCTGTTTTTCCCACCAAGCCGTCTAGAACAAAACGTTTAATACGTACAATGATATAATATATATGACAGAAAATCAAAGAATAGAGTTTCCCGTACGTGGAGTGTATTCGTCCATAATAATGTGTAGTTTCGTTAAGTTAAAACAATGTTAAATCACTATACATGTATACCATATAATAATGATAACTGATAAATCGATGTGTAGAACAGTTAAAAATTTCTAAATAAACCCTGCCTGCTGAACAAAAACTTTTATCTGTTAATATCCGATGTCGCGTAATATACACACATGCGTTACCAGATTGACCGTTTATACATGTTTTTATTTTTGTTATTTGTTTTAATCTACTGCGTCTTAGTTTACAAATATATTGCATAAATAAAAAAAGGACATCATAAATTTGGTTTAATGAATGATAACGTCATTTGGTCAGCTATGCCTTCTGAATTCCTACTATCATTTTTCTATCTAATTTATTACAGCAACGTGTACGAAATATAATACACTGTTACTTCTTAACTCCGAAACTTCTAAAATTAGGGAACTGCTGAAATCTAAAGAATGATCTGTGTTCCGTAATTTCTCTTCCACTTTGATGATTGTTGATGTGTCGATATGATACGTTAGTTTTGTACATTCATTTATGTTATACCAAATTAGAACATTGAATAAACTATAACTATGTGTTTGAAATGCCAACAAACAATTCATACAAAACACAAGTACCACAACCACAGTGACATTTTTATATTCTATTTTGTCTGATATTAACATTGTAATAATTTTGTTGTAAATAGCAATACTAATAAATATTAAATATCAAGATTTATTTTGTTACGCTCTTTGTATGAAAAACCGTAAATATGAAAGAAGGAAGACAAAGGAATATCTATGTATACATACAGCATGGTTCTCGGGCCAATGACTTCGTTAAAACGTCAAACCTAATTATACAAATTGGCAAAGCTTATTGATTTATTAATTCCGAAAGTCAACGCTTTCGTCTTCTGCTTTTACGTTTGACGATTGGGAAAACAGATTTCTGGTGCAAGAGTATGAACTTCTGCGTATTTTTGACTCTACATCATCACGTGGAATAAGGAGCTGTATTTAAAAACGCACTCAAGAGACCATTGGGCAAATAGTCGATTCTTTCCGAAACAGTCACTTCTTAATAGCTAATTGTAAACAGAAACCATTTTACTCAACGGTGTTACGGTGTTAACATTATCAAACCAGACTAGAACGCCATTATCATGTACATCACATTTCTTTCTTTTTTTCAATAATATTTTATAAGAATATTCAGATTATTTATATCAATATTTGAAACACACATGGAAAATGTGTGACATGTAGACCAATCCACTTTTATATGACATGATCAACTTATTTAAATTCTGACATTAGTGTAATAAAAACTATACATTATCAGTCTTGAAAAAAAAACTCTGACATACAATATGCAAATAGTACTGTTAGTGATACGGGGATTTTTAGATATTCACATTTTTGTATTCCCAATGCACAAATTTGACAGCTCATTCTGTACAGTTGAATATATTATCAACTATTGTTCTTTAAATGCTTGATCCTGGTGATTCATACATCGTTACAATTTTGTCAAAATTAATGCCGAAATTATTAACTTGCTTCCAGCGAAGTCATAATATTGATTCAACAACTAAAGATTCCCCTATTTAATGACAGGCTCGTGTTACATTGGGCCCACCATCACAGAGACCCTTTTTTCTTGGTGTATGCAACTGTTGGTAGTAATCCAAACAAAATTGAATTAAACTATGTGACTCATCGTATGGAATTTTAAGTTATTCCCTGAAAAGAAAGTTGAAAAGGTTTTTAGTCAATAACTACTTTAGGGAATTTATTTGCAGAAACAATAGTCTTTTCACAATCGGAACCCTATTAGAGAGATCGCTCTGCAGAAAAAAATGTTAATGTTAAATTATGGTTATTTACATAAAAAAAGTAGTTTAAGCCAAAGTTTCTTCAACTTCTCCACTTTGCTGCACTTTGCTCCACAATTAAAAAAAATCTAAAAAAAAAGATTTTATGTTGATTCAGAAATAAAATGAACAAAAAAATAAAAGAAAAACACTTTCTAGAGAAATTTGCGAATGCATCTCAACATCAGGCGTTTTTTATTAAAGAATATTTTGACCGTTTATATGTACATATATTGCTTTTGTAATTTATATACATTTGTGCACATGCGAGTATGATTTATAAATACACACATTAAAATGTCGCCACTGTCTTAAAATCTTATTTTTATTCATTTTAGACATATCGCAGGATGAGAAGAACGTGCAGCCTGACCGTGCCCTGAACTCTGGACCTTCGAAAAAGCGTCCCGCGGCTCTACCGACCGCTTACACACTACTAGTATCTCCCCTAATTAGTGAACATGTTAATACCGTTAACCCCACTGAATTGAAATTCGTCCTTTGTTATTATTATATGGTTGTTATTCTTCATTATTATATGATCTAAATATAGCTGCAATCTCATTGGTCCAAACAGTTGTCAACAGAACATTTTTATACAATCATATTCACTGGGTGTGTATCATATTCACTGGCTAAATTGGATTTCCACAGTCTAAAAATAGATTGAGACTCATATTCAATGGCCTGTTAATTACGCGTGATTATCAAAAAAAAAATTGTTGCGTTTTGTTCTTTATGTTATATTTCTCGACTTTACTATTATAGTTAAACGTTACACTGCAATGATGAGTATAAACTTGAATTACTTTTGTATGCGCAACGTTACCTTCCACGTGCGTCTTTTTTCCCGCGTTCAACGAAATAGACAAAAGTTGTACATGCATAAGGTTGTACTTTCTGTGATTTTTTAAATTTGTTATAGCCTATTCATATCATATAATAAAACAATTATTGACTAGTGTGTCATTAAATATGATGTGATATTCACTGGCAGAAAGCCATATTGACCTCGGCTATCGCCTCGGTCAATATGTCATCTCCCGGTGAATATCACATCATATTCTATGGCTCACTAGTCAATAATTGTATAATATTGGATTGATGAAAATCATTAATACGCTTTAGAGAATAAAATAAGAGTAACATTTGGAGCAAAGTTTAAACGTTTATTTATTCAATTACATGTATTAAAAAGACATGGAAAATAATTAAACCAGTATCTGTATTTTAGGAAACTACTGTTATGATGTAACAGTTATGTTGCAAGCTTTTATAATAATACTTTTCCTATACAATTATTATAGCTTACCACAATACTTTTATCTGAGTTTTACATTATACAATACAACCATTGCACATTTGTCTTCCGACAAAATGTCTAAAGAATGTTTTGTTAATGAACAGCTATGTCAAATTGTATTGTTTAAGTAGCAAAAATGTCATAAACGTTCTTCTTCATATTCTACTTAATATAATTACAGTGTTTAGAAAGATTACACTTAGTGCAAAATGAATGATATTTTATACTGGTTATTATTCATAGTATAGTATTAGCTGTCATTTTCATTTGATAAAGTTATGTTTTGAATACTTAATTAAAGTTTTAATATTGTATGATTTAAAAATAATAATACTCACTGTGGCCTGTTTATTCAAATTGAAACATTTGAAAACCATTAAAGATATTTCCACAGAAACATGTAGTAGAAATCTGAAAATGCACAATATTTATGCGAGCCGGTTTTACGTTAGCATTTTACTGAGTAAGCAATAGAAAACAACCTAAAACTCCAAATCTATCCGAATTTTAATCGAGACTTGGCTTCCAGCTTTTTACATTATTAACCTGTCTGAGCTGGACTCAAGAGTTTATTTGACCAATCAAATTTAATCTTACATAGCGGCTTAATACCTTCAATTTTGACACCATTTTTTAAAATGCAGCAAGACTTGTTTTAAATCATGTAAAAATAAAACGTGTTAGTTTATCATGATTTGTTTTTAATCAATCATATTTACGCTGACGTTTAATTTACTTTATTTCACCTTCTCTAAATTAAGAATTGATTTCCCTATAGACTTACATTATGGGAAATGGTCCGTTATTCTACCTTAAAATTGAGTTATCATACTAAAGAGGTGATTTTTCTATGAATAAAATGGTTGACACATAAAAATGGTCTTGTTATATAGGTGTAGCCAACCAATGATCTTTTCAAAATGACTCCAAAGAGGATTTTACCTCAAACATTCTACATTGCTTCCATGCAATAGTTGTAAACAAGTTGTTTACGGCAGTCTGCAAGTGAAGATAGCACTTATAACACTATTTTGGAGGAAAATGTTGCTTCATATATGCATTTAATACAAACAAACCAGGCATATGGAAGTTTACATGATGTACTTTATAGGGAACCCTATACTTTTGGCCTACCCAATGGGTTATTTGATTTATATAGACTTGTATAGGACTTGACAATCTTTCCAATAACAATTCAACTTTATATTCGGAGACACCTTGATGATTTTTACCTACCACATTTTCAGGTCACAGGGCTAAGGTCATAAGGACTTGATACATCAAAAAATCACCTGGCCATAAAGGGAAAGTGTGTATACATAGGGACTTGATTTGATTCGTTCTATGTGGTCACATCTGGATATATCTTAGTCCTCAGGTGACTGCTTTAGTGCCAATTTCCCCCTAATAATGATGTAATATTCCTCTGTGTTAATTTTACAATTAAACTGAGAAAGAGCTGTCAATTTGACAATTAAACTCACAAAATGAAATAGAAATGACAAAGATGGCCGTTTCTAGATTTAATTTTTTAATGCTAACATTGTCTCTACTTATAGCAAGCCTTCCATAATATCTCATTTCTAAACAGGTACTAAATATCTATAAAAAATACTGATATAATGGGTTCCCTGTGTATGTATTATTTCAAGATAATTTTAATGTTACCTATTATAAGGAACTAAACTATGAAAATTTTTCATGTCTATAAAAGCTATTCGATGTTTGAAGTCGACCCTAATTTCCCGATTTTTTGCTGTTCTATATTTTGTTTTGAAGGCAATCGCTTTTATGGTAGTTTGAGTGGAATGTTGGTTTGCCACATTTTAACAACAGAAAAACCTTTCGTCTGCAGTTTGAACATAAGTTGTTATAGGTTTATTCATAGGAATGTAAATACACCGGAGGGTCAGGCAAGGTTTTTGAAGCATTTCACCAAAATCGCCCTTTGATGCTTTGCATCAATGCTTTTCTTGTTATATCACGATAAACCATTTACCGGGAAACATGTAACGCACATTTTGAAAGAAAAAGTCGATGAAAGTTTTTGCTGTGGCTTATTTACACATGAATATTTCTTACCATGATTAGTTGTTGATATTTGCAGAAAATGAGTAGCATTATAAGTAAAACAGAAAATGTACATGCTTTGATATTTTTTATAATCTAATATTTCTGACTACAGTAGTGACAAAATCAGAACAATTTTGTATTACAATCATTTCACATTACAAATCTTGTAAGTTTTGTTTGTATTGGAATTACTTTCCATACCAGGTAGGCATCAGGGAAAGCATTTTATAAATTTAATATCTGATCCCTCTCTGAAGGTGCATACGATGAGTATGATTATGCAAATTTAAATGATTTACAAAACATTCAGAATAATGTACAATAGTACTTAATCGAAATAGAAAATGACATGTGCATAGCCATGAATTGGTAAGGTATCTATAATGAGCGCATTTTTTGCACAGAACTTCTCAATTGCTTCACATTGCAGCAACATTTGCACTTGGCTTACAGTTTTATGTGGAAAAAGACAAGTAATGGGTCTAAATAACCTAGATTATTGAATTATCTTCTTTATTTGATTAGGCGTCTGCTTTTGGAGACAGAGCTGACGGCAAATCAATTTCAGTCACTTCTTATAAAAGAAAGTAATGTCAACTGATAAATAACATAGATAAAATATGTTTAATGTCATTTTTACCTGCCTTTCTGTATGATTGGTAGACATTTCTATTAGTAATCTGGGTCAAGTAGCTTTCTTTACTTTCCAATGATGATCGGCCATCCGCGAGAGTCACAATGGGCTGTTAAATACATGTTTATCCCACTACGAAGATACTACGAAGATTAATACGTAGGCATTTTTTGTCCTTTAATTAATATCATTAATATCACGGACTTCCTTGTGGTAATGCGTTAAATTACAAGTCATCCCTGTTTGCAACTGCTCTTGTTAAAATTTAACAAACGGTCTGTGCACGACATGGGGATAGTAGCCTATAAGAGGTATAATAGAGCAACATACAATGCATTATTTTAGAGTTGGGGTCTACTAGGGTAATACGAAAACGTAAATGCGTAAGAGATTATCTAAGCTAGATACGAATCGCAAACAGACGCTGAACCGTCCAAGGTAATAGAATAAAAGATGAAATAAGGTATCTTCAATCACTTGACTTTTGTGAAAACGTGTGCTGACAAGTTTGCAACTAAGATTTGTTGATCCGGAAAAATGCCATATATTCTCAACAAATAATTTGTACGCTTCATCTAAAACAACTCGTGTACTTTCTGGTTCTATTATGAATGCAAGTGCAAGTTCATATCACATAGTTTGGTATTGATAAATATGTTGTTTTTCAAAAGGGAATAAATATACATATGTACCTCCCTTTATTAAATATTTACTCTATGTATGTTTTTTTTATTGTTTTTTTTTTAACAATTCAATACTTCTAATATTAAAGAGTAAAATAAAATTTTATTTGCCACACAACGTCGTATTTTTACGTTTCCCGCATTTTTATAACGTTACCTCATTGTTTTAATATGTGTTACTGTCTGAAGAAATGTATAAGCTCTGAAAGCGCTAATAGAAATAAAACGTATAAAAAATTGAGGAACTTTATATTCTGCATTTCCCAAACCTACTCTTTTTGTACATGAGATCCATATAATATTATATGCCTTTTTACCAGTTACGTTTTACTTTTTTACTTGTTCCGGTTCTTGCACTTGCAACAAAGAAAATTCTTCCTAAAATCATGGGTATTAATTAACGTCCGTGCAATATTGATTCCCGAAAATAGTAACAACCATCGATATAAATCTCAAACATATTTGTAGCAAATTAATGCTGACTGAGCACAAATAGCAAATTTCTGATTTATATATAATATTTTCCCAGACTATTAGATTTTAATGCCTTTCCTATGATATTTTATATAAGAGACAGTTGGACAGAAAATCAATTTAAGTATTCCACAGATGTAAAAAAAATCCTATATAATTATGTTTCCTGAGTATTTACAATAAAATATATTTGTTTATATGTGTACAAACGATATAGTGGTGGTGATGTAGATATATATTCTACAAGTTCTAAAATAAGGTTGTAATCACCTTGTTTCAAAACATAAATCTATGGTAAATGTCGGACGAGTTTGCAATTTTTGTCATACATATTGACGGTATTTCTAGATGTTATATTTATGGGCTCATATTCTAAATTCCGTAACCATTTTTATGTTAGCTGTTTAGACAGCAGATACTTTAAACAATGCACTTGCCTTGACTTATTGCATGTTTATGAGTAAGGAAATAAGAAGTTTTATATAAAGTTCACATAGCACGGTGATACACCTATAAATTATTGTCTCGACATAATTACCCTTAATAATCGTTATATAAAGTTTGTGGATTAACTATTGCACATTTTCCTGCTAGATGAAATCTAAAGAATGTTATAGTTAATGTCAGGTATTTCTCGAGTTTATTGTTCATGTTGTAAAAGTGGCATTAAGTCAATTATTGTTGCAGTGAAATATCTATGAAAGACATATGTATATACAAGCGGTTCCTCAACAATATTTTATTAGTTCCATAACCGACGTTGTCTCACTCATGCAACATTGAAAAGTTGTAACTTAAATCCAGACACCTATTACATAAATACATTGTACTGACCACGATTTTACCATTTCTTGGACTTTCCCTTTGAACTGTGAACTTCCAAGTTCCCTTTAAAACCAGCCAATTATGAATGCAAACTGTTATAACTGGGGATAAAGATTTTGTTTGTACATAAAACATTTATCTCCCTGCATTATTCATTATAATGTTTATGTAATGCTGGAAAATATATGTATGTCTCCTTGCGAAATTTTGTTCCTGATACAAACTTCCTAAAATAGATAATTATAGAATCTAAAGAAAGCCCAACACGGCAAAATTGAAAATGTTGCAGGCTCGGTTTGATTGAGCCTGTTCATGGACGGTACTGGAAAGTGCAAGTTACCGTCAACGCCCCCTAGCACCGGCTTAAGCAGAATTCAACATTTAAACATGAAATAGTAAAATTTTGAATTTAGAAACATCCGCAGATGTGTTCATACGGCGGTTATCATGGAACCTTCAATGTGACACTTCCGTGCCATTCCATGAAAAGCGGCGTATGGTCCCCAAGTAATAAAAAGCGTGTGCCCTTAAACGAGAAAACAATGGGCGGAACTAATTAATAAAATGGAATCTTGAAAGGGGATCCTAAACTAACAGTTTCATTTTCTGTCTGTTCACAATTAGAAACATTTAATTATATAACAAAAAAGTTAATTTATGAATCAGTTATATTGTCTACAGAAAAGGAGTCAAAAAGTATGTACCAGATTTGAGCTGTGCTAGTTTATATCAAGAAAACCTCTCAATTTCCATACATTAATGCTTCTAAATTATCCCGATTATTGCATCATGTACCAGTCTATTTAATTATTAGACTGTCTAGGGAAGAATTCTAATAGGAAATCCAACTGACTCTTATTTTTACTTCTTTTTGTCATTTTTATTTTCAGTTCTAGGTTTCTACTTATGCATATTTTTTCAAACATGTTCTGTAATTCTGCACATACAAGGTAATTCTTATCAATTTAATACTTAATTAAAAGAGCTAACTATGCCAAAACAATTATGGGATATTTTAAAGCTAATTTTCACCCTTGTTTTTGAATCTGTTAAAATGGCAGTGTACAGCTTCCATGTTTGATACTGTCAATTTAACAAGATGACAATTTAAATATTGTCAGCAAACAATATAATTATAGTCTAGTAAGAGTACTACATAAATGTACAAACTGGCATGTCTATATAATGATGATATCTTATGGCTAATTGGCCAGTTAGTCTCGGTCACAGCAGAGCAAAGAAAGTTTGTTTTTATTTTATTTTTTCTTTGTTTGTTTGTTTTCTTTTTTTACATAACAGAATTAGAAATATTTTCTCCAGATTAATGCTCTATTTGATATTGGTCTAGACCAATAACGTGTGCATAATTTCAGATAATTCGTTGACTCCGTTTTTCCAGAATGATTATTCTTATTGTGAAAAAATGACCAAACGTTGCAACACTTTTGACTCAAATCGGGCTAAGAGTTTTTCCTTAATTATCTTTTGTATATCTTACTGTTTAACGTACCTCAGTTGATCTTTATAAGAAATAAAAATCTTATGTTTTAAGGCTTTTCGATCTCAGTTGAGTTTCTTTTAATGCTGTAACAAATTTTAACAATGATCTACAAAAGTCTGTAAAATGGCATACTGTATGAAATCAATCAAATACTTCTGATATCTATACTAGTTCTTTTATTGTCAATTGTAAATACCATTAATTGGTTCTCTAATAGAACAGTCAGACATGATAGAAATATTTCTTGGAATAATCTTTAAACAACACGAAACCGTTTAAAGTTCAACATGCATTTATAAACTTCTTCTGTTAAAAGTGCTCCCGATTTATAGGGACATAATATTATAATAATAGACTGTTATAATTTTACTCCAAATAACCAATTTTGCATTTAAGGAAATCATTTAATTTTAAACCGACCCAAACATTCTATTGATTACTTTAAATTACTAAGTACAATTTTAATGTTTCAAAACTCTAGGAACTCAGCTTGTTAAAATCAGTTACATTAAACAAAGATCACTTCAAACATGTATACACATTGAAATTTTGCCACACTAGAAGTGTAAAAAAGAGGATTGAACGCTTATGAATACATATTCCTGTCAATATGCTTTCTTGAGAGGTTGACAGGCCGTGGTTTTATTTTTCTTCAATCATAGTCTATAGTGAGTTTCCCAGACTATAATTACATGATCTGTTCATTCAGATAAAGAATATATTGTAAAATATTACCATTCCTATGTTGTAAAAAACTCGGTAAAATTCTATTTAGTTTCTGACTTGTCATGTCACTCCCTGCTGTTATTATTAAAATTATATGATCGACAATTTATTACAACAATATAGCAAGAGATTTTGGTTATATTCAATTGCAATCTAGTAGTAATGTGGATATATAATTAATCAAATAATTATTGAAATTAAAACATAGGTTCTCTGTGTTAGAACTCCGCCATGGCCGGTCCTAAGCCCGGATGAGAAAGGAGGAGGGTTGGGCATGGGGTTAGCACCCCCATCCTGGAAAAACCAACACCGCTACAGAAACATTGACGATAAATCATTGACGAAATCTCTGTGTTAGCCGTTTATTTTCTTTAAGAAATACAATGAAAACAGGTTTAGATTTATGATATTATGTTAGAAAGTGATTGCGCTAAGTCATTAATTTAAAACATTTAATAACTATTGTTCTACTATATATTCTTTGTCAAAATATCCAAACAATTTTATCAAAGACTACTTTTCAATTAAGCAATGTAAGACTTGTGACTCATGTCAGTGTAAGTAAAACAATAGATGACGATGAACAATACAAATGTCCAGGGAACGGCAAAGACACAAAGACAGTTGTTGATTATTGTTGATTATTATTGTTAAAGAAAGTGGATGTTTAGCATAATCAGTCAATGATGCTGTAACGTTTCTCCCATTGGAGAATATGCCGAAGCGATGTTACAAAATCCATGCTTAAAGTAATCCCTGATGCAACTACCATTGTTACCTACTTAACACGAAAATACTTGTTAAGATTAAAGTATGATTATTACTCGTTTTGAAGGTATGACGTTACTTCCTTATTTTCAACTTTGACGTTCTGTAGAAAGCCTTTAAATTTAGTAATTTCTATTCATATCTTAACCCCAGCATGTCGTATAAATACGGTTTGTCTCTTTTCAAAAAAGCGCGAAAGTAACGACATTTTTATCCGGTAACGCAATGTGATTTCGAGGCTCAGTCGTTGGCACAAAGTTTAACATAATTTGGTAATCCGACAAAACATCAGAAAGGATGGATGAAACATTTGTAAATAAACTAAAAAGTATTACGAAACACTTTCATCTATTTAAATGATTGCATTACAGTAGACACAATATATCTCAAATATATTTTGCTTACACAGCAATTGTTTTACTCGACTAGCGAACTGTCACGTACGATAATGGACTTTTAATGCATCAAAATTTCCATGATTATTGGTTTGTCTTTGTGATTTATCAGATGTCTTAGACAATAGTCAGACGATATCCATTTAGCGCGTTTCTCCTGGAAATTGTTTATGCTGTAAAATGACAGATGTAAAATCTAAATAAATTTCTGTGATAAATAACTTATTTAAAATTTGAATTGATTAGAATTTAAAAGCTGTATAAAGTTTTTGATCCAAGAAAAAACCGAAGCAGCCTAAACGGACAGATCAAGCAAGACTATATTCTACAGTTATCAAACAAGCTTAAGCATGATATCTTCATACACAACAAGATGACCTGTTAAAAAAATATTTCATTTCTAATTGAAATGTTGGCCTAAATTTCAATGCGCTCTATTGGTAGATGACATAGTTACATGAACTGTTCTCGTCCGAATATACATGTATATTTTGCTTGAGTATGACGTAACAATTAAGATCTCGTTTGATATACACATTTATATATTGTTATTCCTTTAGTCACGAACGGTAGGCAGCGTATTGAGAATGCTTTTAAAGCAATGATTTCACTTATTAGAATGTTAAAATACTTTCTTTCCTGTTATACCGATATATAATTAAACGTTGAATTGAAGTAGAAGAGAACCTTTGATGAGATTAATCTAATCCTGTTTGGGGAAAAAACTCATTTCACATTTGGATGATAGGAAAAGAAAAGGGCATTATCTGTTCAGGAATGTGACATTTTAATTTTCTAAATGAGAAAATAGTGTCTCGTTAAGGGAGGTAATAATGTGTTTTGTCTCAAAAGAGTTCCTGTTATTAGATTAATAAACTTCTTTTACGAGTGCATACTTCTAAGTGCTACATTTTTATTGACTTTTAAATTGGCAGTTTAAATTTCATGACCGGAAAAAGTGTTGCAGTTTTTGATAAAGGATCTTTTCATGACATGTGAAGGTTTCTACGTCATAATATTTATGTTTCATATTATTTTGTTTTGTTAACGTTATTTGATAAACTGCTTTTAAAGACCACTTGCTGAATGTAACAAAATGTTATTTTGTCAAATATGTTTGTCGTTTTGTTAATGAAGCATTTACGTGTAATTATGAAACCCCGGAGAGCCAAAAAAAGAAAAGAATACAGATAGAAGCCATGATTTGAAATCAGCCGCAAATGCTCATGTCTAAGTGGCCAACAGTTTTATGTGGAAATAGACAAGTAATGGGTCTAAATAACCTAGATTATTGAATTATCTTTTTTATGTGATTAGGCGTCTGCTTTTGGAGACAGAGCTGACGGCAAATCAATTTCAGTCACTTCTTATAAAAGAAAGTTATGTCAACTGATAAATTACATAGATAAAGTATGTTTAATGTCATTTTCACCTGCCTTTCAGTATGATTGGTGGTCATTTCTATTAGTAATCCGGATCAAGTAGCTTTCTTTTACTTTTCAATGATGATCGGCCATACGAGGAAGTCACAATGGGCTATTAAATACCTATTCAGCCGGCTACGAAGTTAATATGTATGCATTTTTGTTCCTTTTATATCACGGACTTCCTGATGGTTATGCGCTAAATCAGAAATCATTCCAGTTTGCAACTGCTCTTGTTAAACATTTAACAGGAGGTATGTGCACCACAGGCGTAGTAGCCTATAAGAGGTATGATAGAGCATCATACAATGAATTGTTTTAGTGTTGGTGTCTACTAGGGCAATACGAAGACGTAAATGCGTAAGAGAATATCTATGTTAGATACGAAGCACAAACAGACGCTGAGCCTTCCAAGGTAATAGAAAAAAAGATGAAATAAGGTATCTTCAATCACTTGACTTTTATTAAAAAAGGTGTAAGAACAAGTTTGCAACTAAGTTTTGTTGATCCGGAGTAATGTCATATATTCTCAACAAATAATTAGTACGGTTCAGCTTTTCTACTTGTCTAAAACAGCTCGTGTACTTTCTGATTCAATTAAGAATACAAGTGCAAAAATCATGTTACACAGTTTGGTATTGATAAATATGTTGTTGTTTTTCAAAAGGGAATAAATATATATATACACGTATTTATTACCTCCCTTTATAAAATATTAACTCTATGTGTGTTTTTTTTACAATTCAATACTTCTAATATAAAAAGAGTAAAAAAATATTTTATTTGCCGCGCAACGTCGTATTTTTACGTTTCCAGCACTTTTATAACGTTACGTTATTGTTATATTTGTTATGATTATATTATATTTTACTGTCTGAACATATGTACAAGCATTGAAAGCGCTAACAGAAATAAACGTATAAAAATTAAATATAATTTTTATTCTGCATTTCCCAAAACCTACTTTTTAATACATGAGATCCACACAAGGAATCGAACTATATATGCCTTTTTACCAGTTACGTTACCAGCTACGTTTTACTTTTTTACTTTTTCCTGTTCTTGAACTTTGTAAAACAATTATAAAGAAATGTCTTCTTATGATCATGGACTTTAATTAAAGTCCGTGCAATAATGATTCCCGAAAATAGTTGCAAGGACCGATATAAAAAGAAAATATTTGTAGCAAATTAATGCTGACTGTGCACAAATGGCAAACATAGATTTATAATATTTTCCCAGACTATTAGATTTTAATGTCTATGATATTTTATATGTCTTGGGAAACATTTGGACAGAAAATCAATTTAAATATTCCACAGGTGTAAAAAATCCTATATAAATATGTTTCCTGAGTATTTACAATAAAATAAATTTGTTTATATGTGTACAAACGATATAGTGGTGGTAATGTAGATATATATTCTACCAGTTATAAAATTTAGTTGCAATCACCATGTTTCAAAATATAAATCTATGGTAAATGTCGGAAGAGTTTGCAATTTTTGTCATACATATTGACGGTATTTCTAGATGTTATATTTATGGGCTCGTATTCTAATTTCCGTAACCGTTTTTATGTTAGCTGTTTAGACAGCAGATACTTTAAACAATGCACTTGCTTGGACTTATTGCATGTTTATGAGTTAGAAAGTAAGAAGTTTTATATAAAATGCACATAGCAAATATGATACACCTCTAAATAATTGTTTCGACATTATTGCCCTTAGTAATCTTTATATAGTTTGTGGCTTAACTATTGCACATTTTCATGCTAGACGAAATCTAAACAATGTTATAGTTAATGTCAGGTATTTCTCGAGTTTATTGTACATGTTGTAAATGTGGCATTAAGTCAATTATTGTTGCAGTGAAATATCTATGAAAGACATATGTATATACAAGCGGTTCCTCAACAATATTTTATTAGTTCCATAACCGACGTTGTCTCACTCATGCAACATTGACAAGTTGTAACTTAAATTCAGACCCCTATTACATAATACATTGTACTGACGACGATTTTACCATTTATTAGATTTTCCCTTTGAACTTTAAACTTCCAAGTTCCCTTTCAAACCAGCAAATTATTAACGCCAATATGTAAAAAGGTGTATAAATAATTAAGAGTCAACATAACTGTTATAACTGGGGATAAAGATTTTGTTTGTACATTAAAAACATTTATCTTCTTTTTACTCCAAAAGAATAATTTTGCATTGAAGTATATCATTAAATTATAAACCGACCAAAACATAATATTAATTACCAATTACTCTTAATTACTTGTTTCAAAACTCTAGGAACTCATTTTGTTAAAATCAGTTACACACAGATAGTTTCGACCAAGAATACACAATGAAAATTTGCCACACTTGGAGTGTATGAAAGAGGGTTATACGCTTATGTTCTATTTAGTTTCTGACTTGATATGTCACTCCCTGCTGTTATTATTAAAATGATATTACAACAATATAGTAAGAGGTTTTGGTTTGATTCATTTGCAATCTAGTAGTAATGTGGATATATAATTAATCAAATAATTATTGAAATTAAAACAAAGGCTCTCTGTGTAATTAAGCCATTTATTTTCTTTAAAAACGGTCAAGATTTATGATATTATGTTAGAAAGTGATTGCGCTAAGTTATTAATTTAAAACATTTTACAACTACTTTTCTGCTATACTTCTTTGTCAAAAAATCCAAACAATTTTATCAAATACTTCTTTTCAATTAAACAATGTGGCGTTGTGGCCGATTGGTTTACGCGTCGGATTAGTAATCTAAGGATTGCTGACCGCGTGGGCTCAAACCCTGTCAGGGGCAAGCTGTTGTTTCCTTGAAACTTTACATTCATTGCTTAGTACTGTTTGGTTCCAGGAACGGATTCGAGAGTGTTTCAATAAGCTTATAGCTTCCATCACAATCGAACTAAAAATAAATTTGTATAAACTAATGTAAGACTTGTGGCTCTAGTCAGTATAAAACAATAGATGACGGAAAATATAAACTATTCATTCCGATGGATGATGAACCATACAAATGTCTAGGGAACGGCAAGACACACAGACATCTGTTGATTATTGTTGATTAGTGTTGTTGAAGATAAAGGCTGTTTAGCATAATCAGTCAATGATGTTGTTGAAGAATATGCGGAAGCGATGTTACAAAACCCATGCTTAAACTAATACCATTGTTAGTTACATAACACTAAAAGATTTGTCAAAATTAAAATATGATTATTTCTCATTTTGAAGGTATGACGTTACTTCCTTACTTACAACTTTGACGTTCTGTAGAAAGCCTTAAAATTTGGTAATTTCTATTCATATCTTAACCCCAGCATGTCGTATAAATACGTTTTGTCCTTTTTCAAAAAGGCGCAAAAGTAACGACAGTTTTATCCGGTAACGCAATGTGATTTCGAAGCTCAGTCGTTGGAACAAAGTTTTACATAATTTGGTAATCCGACAAAGCATCAGAAAGGATGGATGAAACATTTGTAAATAAACTAAAAAAGTATTACGAAACACTTTCATCTATTTAAATGATTGTGTTACTGTAGACAAATTTATCTCAAATATATTTTGCTTACACAGCGATTGTTTTACTCAACTAGCGAACTGTCACGTACGATTATGGACTTTTAATGCATCAAAATTTCCATGATTATTGGTTTGTCTTTGTGATTTATCAGATGTCTTAGACAATAGGCAGACGATATCCATTTAGCGCGTTTCTCCTGGAAATTGTTCATGCTGTAAAATGACAGATGTGAAATCTAAATGAATTTCTGTGTTAAATAACTTCTTTAAAAATTAAATTGATTAGAGTTTAAAAGCTGAATAAAGTTTTTGATCCAAGAAATAACCGATGCAGCATAAACGGACAGATCAAGCAAAACTATATTCTACAGTTATCAAACAAGCCTAAGCATATCTTCATACACAACAAGATGACCTGTTAAAAATGATTTTAATTGAGATGTAGGCCTAAATTTCAATGTTCTCTATTGGTAAATGACATAGTTGCTGGTTCTTCAATGCGTTAACATGCAGCTCTCATCCGAATATACATGTACATTTTGCTTGCGTATGACGTAACATTTGATATTCACATTTACATTTTGTTATTCCTTTAGTCACGAACGGTAGGCAGCGTATTGAAAATGCCTTTACAGCAATGATTTCACTTATTAGAATGTTCGGTCAAATACTTTCTTTCCTGTTATACCGATATATAAATAAACGTTGAATTATAATAATACTTTTCCTATAAAATTATTATAGCTAACCACAATAACTTTTATCTGCGTTTTATATTATAAAATACAACCATTGCACATTTGCCTTGCAACAAAATGTCTAAAGAATGTTTTGTTAATGAACAGCTGTCTAAAATTGTATTGTTTAAGTAGCAAAAATGTCATAAACGTTCTTCTTCATCTTCTACTTAATATAATTACAGTGTTTAGAAAGATTACAGTTAGTGCAAAATGAATGATATTTTATACTGGTTATTACACGTATTTTTCATAGTATAGTATTTGCTGTCATTTTCATTTCATAAAGTTATGTTTTGAATAATTACTATTGAATAATATAACAACTATAATACTCACTGTGACCTGTTTATTCAAAGTGAAACATTTCGAAAACCATTAAAGATATTTCCAAAGATACATGTAGTGGACATCTGAAAATGCACAATGTTCATGCGAGCCGGTTTTACGTTAGCATTTTACTAAGTAAGCAATAGAAAACAACCTAAAACACCAAATCTATCCGAATTTTAATCGAGACTTGGTTTCCAGCTTTTTACATGATTAACCTGTCTGAGCGTGACTCAAAAATTTATTTGGCCAATCAAATTCTATTTTACATAGCAGCTTAATACCTTCAATTTTGACACCATTTTTTAAAATGCAGCAAGACTTGTTTTAAATCATGTAAAAATAAAACGTGTTAGTTTATCATGATTTGTTTTTAATCAATCATATTTACGCTGACGTTTAATTTACTTTATTTCACCTTCTCTAAATTAAGAATTGATTTCCCTATAGACTTACATTATGGGAAATGGTCCGTTATTCTACCTTAAAATTGAGTTATCATACTAAAGAGGTGATTTTTCTATGAATAAAATGGTTGACACATAAAAATGGTCTTGTTATATAGGGGTAGCCAACCAATGATCTTTTCAGAATGACTCCAAAGAGGATTTTACCTCAAACATTCTACATTGCTTCCATGCAATAGTTGTAAACAAGTTGTTTACGGCAGTCTGCAACTGAAGATAGCACTAATAACACTATTTTAGAGGATAACGTTGCTTCACATATGCATTTTATACAAAGAAACCAGGCATATGGAAGTTTACATGATAATCTTTATAGGGAACCCTATACTTTTGGCCTACCCAATGGGTTACTTGATTTATATAGACTTGTATAGGACTTGACACTCTTTCCAATAACAATTAACATTCATATTCGGAGACACCTTGATGACACAGGGCTAAGGTCATTAGGACTTGATATATCAAAAATTCAACTGGCCATAAAGGGAAAGTGTGTAAACATAGGGAATTTATTTGATTCGTTCTGTGTAGATATATCTTGATATATCTAGTCCTCAGGTGACTGCGTTAGTGTCAATTGCCCCCTTATAATGATGTAATATTCTTCTGTGTTAATTTTACAATTATTCAGGTTATTGTAAAACTAAGAAAGAGCTGTCAATTTGACAATAAAACTCACCCATTGAAATAGAAATGACAAAGAGGGCCGTTTCTAGATATAATTTTTTAAATCTAACCTTGTCTCTAATTATAGTAAGCCTTCCATAATATCTCATTTCTAAACAGGTACGAAACATATATATAAAGGGGAGCGGTGGACAAGTGGTTAAGGTGTCTGCCTCTCAACCAAGAGATCATGGGTTCGAGCCCTACTCGGGTCACGACCATGTTTCTCCATATGACACCAGTACTGGTTGGTTCCAAGAAGCGGACTCGAAAGTGAATAATTTTAAGTTGCAAGAACTTGTTTCGCATTCGAGCTTAAATAAATATGTTTAAACCAAACATATATAAAAATACTGATATAATGGGTTTACTGTGCACATCTTATTTCAAGATACGTTTCATGTATAAATCTTACCGATTATAAGGAACTAAACTATGAAAAATTTTCATGTCTAAGTGGCCTACAGTTTTATGTGGAAATAGACATGTAATGGGTCTAAATAACCTAGATTATTGAATTATCTTCTTTATTTGATTAGGCGTCTGCTTTTGGAGACAGAGCTGACGGCAAATCAATTTCAGTCACTTCTTATAAAAGAAAATTATGTCAAATGATAAATTATATAGATAAAGTATCTTTAATGCCATTTTCACCTGCTTTTCAGTATGATTGGTGGACTTTTGTATTAGTTATCCGGGTCAATTAGCTTTCTTTTACTTCCAATGATGATCGGCCATCCGCGGAAGTCACAATGGGCTGTTAAATTCCTGTTTAGCCGGCTACGAAGATAAATATATAGGCATTATTGTTCCTTTAATATCCCGGACTTCCTAATAAGAAATCATCCCAGTTTGCATCTGCTCTTCTTAAACATTTAACAAGAGGTATGTGAAAGACAGGCGGTAGTAGAATATAAGAGGTATAATAGAGCACCATACAATGCATTGTTTTAGTGTTGGTGTCTATTAGAGTAATAAGAAGACGTAAATGCGTAAGAGAATATCTTAGCTAGATACGAATTACAAACAGACGCTGAGCCTTTCAAGGTAAAAGAAAAGGAAGAAGTAAGGTATCTTCAATCACTTGACTTTTGTGAAAACGTGTGTTGACAAGTTTTCAACTAAGATTTGTTGATCCTGAGAAATGTCATATATATTCTCAACAAATAATTTGTACGCTTCAGTTATTCTACTTGTCTAAAACAACTCGTGAACTTTCTGGTTCAATTATGAATGCAAGTGCAAAATTCTTGTCACACAATTTGGTATTGATAAATATGTTGTTTATTTCAAAAGGGAATAAATATACATACTTTTACGTATTTATTACCTCCCTTTATAAAATATTTACTCTATGTATGTTTTTTTAACAATTCAATACTTCTAATATAAAAGAGTAAAATGTAAAATAATATTTTATTTGCCGCGCAACGTCGTATTTTTACGTTTCCCGCACTTTTATAACGTTACGTCATTGTTATATTTTTATGATTATATTATACCTTACTGTCTGAAGATATGTACAAGCATTGAAAGCGCTAACAGAAATAAACGTATAAAAATTTAACTATCTTTATCTTCTGCATTTTCAAAAACCTTCTTTTTTATACATGAGATCCACACAAGGAATCGAACTTTGTAAAACAATTATAAAAGAAAATTCGTCTTAAAATCAAGGACTTTAATAAAAAGTTCGTGCAATAATGATTCCCGAAAATAGTAACAACCATCGATATAAAACTAAAACATATTTGTAGCAAATTAATGCTGACTGAGCACAAATGGCAAACTTAAATTTATAATATTTTCCCAGACTATTAGATTTTAATGTCTATGATATTTTATATGTCTTGGGAAACATTTGGACAGAAAATCAATTTAAGTATTCCACAGGTGTATAAAATCCTATATCATTATGTTTCCTGAGTATTTACAATAAAATATATTTGTTTATATGTGTACAAACGATATAGTGGTGGTGATGTAGATATATATTCTACCAGTTCTAAAATTTAGTTGCAATCACCTTGTTTCAAACCATAAATCTATGGTAAATGTCGGACGAGTTTGTAATTTTTGTCATACATATTGACGGTATTTCTAGATATTATTGGGCTCGTATTCTAAATTCCGTAACCGTTTTTTATGTTTGCTGTTCATGCAGCAGATACTTTAAACACTGCACTTGCTTGGACTTTTTGCATGTTTATGAGTTAGGAAATAAGAAGTCATTATATAAACTTCACATAGCACGGTGATACACCTCTAAATAATTGTCTCGACATTATTACCCTTCATAATCGTTATAAAGTTTGTGGCTTAACTATTGCACATTTTCATGCTAGACGAAATCTAAACAATGTTATAGTTAATGTCAGGTATTTCTCGAGTTAATTGTTCATGTAGTAAAAGTGGCATTAAGACAATTATTGTTGCAGTAAAATATCTATGTGAGACATATGTATATACAAGCGTCTCCTCAACAATATTTAATTAATTACTTAACCGACGTTGTCTAACTAAAGCAAAATTGACATGTTGTAACTTAAATTCAGACCCCTATTACATAATACATTGTACTGACGACGATTTTACCATTTATTGAACTTTCCCTTTGAACTTTGAACTTCCAAGTTCCCTTTCAAACTAGCAAACTATTAACGCAAATAGGTGAAAGGTGTATAAATAATTAAAAATCAACATAACTGTTATAATTGGGGATAAAGATTTTGTTTGTACATAAAAATCATTTATCTCCCTGCTTTTTTTATCATAATGTTTATGTCATGTTGAGAACAAATGTTATGTATGTCTCCTTGCGGAAATTCTGTACCTGACACAGGCTTCATAAAATATTATTTCTAAAACTAACAGTTTTATTTTCTGTCTGTTCACTGTCAGATACATTTAATTTTATAACAAAAAGTTAATTTATGAATCAGTAATATGGTCTAGAGAACGGGAGTCAAACACTATGTACAAGATTTGAGCTGTGCCAGTTTATATCAAGAAAACACTCCCAATTTCAATACATTTAATGGTTCTAAATTACTCATATTATTGCATCATGTACCAGTCTATTTAATTATTAGACTGTCTGGGGAAGAAAGCCGTTAGAAAATCAAACTAAGTCTTCTTCTTTTCTTTTCTTTTTGTCATTTTTATGTTCAGTTCTAGATTTCCACTTATGCATATTTTTCTGAGACATGTTCTGTAATTCTTCACATATAAAGTTACTCTTATTAATTTAATATGTAAAATAATTAACTATGCCAAAACAATTATGGAATATTTTAAAGCTGATTTTCTCCCTTGTGAATTTGTTAAATGGCATTGTACAGCTTCCATGTTTGAAACTAACAATTTAACAAGATGATAATTTAAATTAAGTCAGCAAACAAGATAATGAGCCGCTCCATAACAAAACCAACATAATGCGTTTGGGACCATCATGAAACCGCGCACATCCGCGCAGTTTTATCAGGATCTATGCTGTTCGCTTATAAACCCTATAACAAGTAGAGACACTGATAGCGAACAGCATGGATCCTGATCAGACTGCGCGGATGCATTATTTTGGTTTTGTTATGGCGCGGCTCTTATAATTATAGTCTAATAAGACTCCTACATGAATGTGCATGATGGCCTGTCTATATAATGATGATAGTTTATGGCTAATTGGTTAATAAGTCTCGGTCACAGCAATTTTGTGCTTTGTTAGTTTTCTTTCTTTTTTCTTTTTTTTACATAACAGAATTGGAAATATTTTCTCCAGAACATGCAGACATGATTTACGTATTTCTTGAAATAATCTTTAAACAACACGAAACGGTTTAAAGTACAACATGCATTTATAAACGTCTTCTGTTATAGTGCGCCCGATTTACAGGGACTTATCTATAATAGTATTAATTTATTATAATAAAAGTCTGTTTTACTCAAAACAAACACTTTGCATTGAAGTATTTCATTAAATTTTAAACCGACAAAACATTATATTAATTACAAATTACTTTAAATTACTAAGGACATTTTAATGTTTCAAAACTCTAGGAACTCATTTTGATAAAAATCATTTAGAGTATACACATTGAAAGTTTGCCACACTTGAAGTGTATTTAAAAGGGTTGACCGCTTATAAATACATATTCCTGTCAATATGCTTTCTAGAGAGGGCTCTATTTTTTATTCTTCAATTGTAATCTATAGTGAGTTACTCAGACTAGAATAACATGATCTGTTCATTCAGATAAAGAATATATTGTAAAATATTACCACTCTTGTGTTGTAATAAAACTTGATAAATTCTATGTAGTTTTCGGACTTGATATGTCACTCCCTGCTGTTATTATTAAAATGATATTATCGACGATTTATTACAACAATATAGCAAGAGATTTTGTTTCTATACAATTGCAATCTAGCAGTAATGTAGATATATAATTAATCATATGATTATTGAAATTAAAGCATAGGTTCTCTGTGTAAGCCATTTATTTTCTCAAAGCAATACAATGAAAACACGGTCTAGATTTATGATATTTTGCTAGAAAGTGATTGCGCCACGTCATTAATTTAAAACCTTTAAACTGTTCTGCTATATAGTCTTTGTCATAAAATCCAAACAATTTTATCAAATTAAACAATGTAAGACGTGTGGCTCTAGTCAGTATAAATAAAACAATAGATGACGGAAAATAGAAACCATCCGATGGCTGGTGAACCATACAAATGTCCAGGGAACGTCACAGACACAAAGACATCTGTTGATTAGTGTTGTTGAAGATAAAGGATGTTTAGCATAATCAGTCAATGATGTTGTAACGTTTCTCCCATTGGAGAATATGCGGAAGCGATGTTACAAAATCCATGCTTAAAGTAATCTCTGATGCAACTACCATTGTTAGCTACATTACACGAAAAGACTTGTCAAGATTAAAGTATGATTATTACTCATTTTGAAGGTATGACGTTACTTCCTTGTTTACCACTTTGACGTTCTGTAGAAAGCCTTTAAATTTGGCAACTTAACCCCAGCATGTTGTATAAATACATTTTGTGCCTTTTCAAACAATGCGCGAAATCACGACATTTTTATCCGGTAACGCAAAGTGATTTCGTGGCTCAGTCGTTGGCACAAAGTTTTACATAATTTGGTAATCCGACAAAGCATCAGAAAGGATGGATGAAACATTTGTAAATAAACTTAAAAGTATTACACAACACTTTCATCTATTTAAATGATTGCTTACGGTAGACACAATTTATCTCAAATATATTTTGCTTACACAGCGATTGTTTTACTCGACTAGGGAACTGTCACGTACAATGACGTACGATAATGGACTTTTAATGCATCAAAATTTCCATGATTATTGGTTTGTCTTTGTGATTTATCAGATGTCTTAGACAATAGTCAGACGATATCCATTTAGCGCGTTTCTCCTGGAAATTGGTTATGCTGTAAAATGGCAGATGTGAAATCTAAATGAATTTCTGTGTTAAATAAATTCTTTAAAAAATAAATTGATTAGAATTTAAAAGCTGAATTAAGTTTTTGATCCAAGAAATAACCGATGCAGCCTAAACGGACAGATCAAGCAAGACTATATTCTACAGTTATCAAACAAGCTTAAGCATGATATCTTCATACACAACAAGATGACCTGTTAAAAAGATATTTCATTTTTAATTGAAATGTTGGCCTAAATTTCAATGCTCTCTATTGGTAAATGACATAGTTACATGAACTTGTCAATGCGTTAACATGCAGCTCTCATCCGAATATACATGTATATTTTGCTTGAGTATGACGTAATAATAAAAGGCTCGTTTGATATTCACATTTAAATTTTGTTATTCCTTTAGTCACGAACGGTAGGCAGTGTATTAAGATTGCTTTTAAAGCAATGATTTCACTAATTAGAATGTTCGGACAAATGCTTTCTTTCCTGTTATACCGATATATAATTAAACGTTGAATTGCGTTTGGTCAGATTAATCTAATCCTATTTGGGAAAAAAAACTCATTTCACATTTGGATGATAGGAAAAGTAAAGGTCATAATCTGTTCAGGAATGTGACATTTTAATTTTCTAAATGAGAAAATAGTGCCTCGTTCAGGGAGGTAATAATGTGTTTTGTCTCAAAAGAGTTCCTGTTATTAGATAAATAAACTTCTTTTACGAGTGCATACTTCTAAGTGTTACATTTTTATTGACTTTTAAATTGAAAGTTTAAATTCCATGACCGGAAAAAGTGAGGCAGTTTTTGATAAAGGATCTTTTCATGACATGCGAAGGTTCCTACGTCATAATATTTATGTTTTCTATAATTTTGTTTTGTTAACGTTATTTGAAAAGCTGCTTTTTAAAAACCACGTGCTGAATGTAACAAAATGTTATTTTGTCAAATATGTTTGTCGTTGTGTTGATAAAGCATATACGTGTAAATATAAAACCCTGGAGAGCCAAAAAAAAGAGAAAAAAAGGATACAGATAGAAATCTCGATTTGAAATCAGCCACAAGATAAAATCTAAGATAATTTTACGTTTCAAAAAAATATATATTAATAACAGTCCTAACTTTTGACTCGTATATTTTTATATCCGATTAACTGATGAATTTAACATACATGTATTGCGATACATCATTGTGCCATTGTATTTCTTAGCACGTTTTTAGGACAGTACACATGTTATAAGTATAAATGGTTACGTTAATTAATACCGACTTAAGTGAAAGCACATTTTAAACTTAAGTATGCCTTATGTTTTAGGACATATATCATATGTATATGTACTATATTTTGAACTCCAACATTTTAATATATTTGTATGGAAATGGTGTTGATGTAGATTAAACATGATGAAGTAAATTTGCAATGATAACATTCAGTTGACATAGGCTTATAGCAGTAAGAAATTATGTAGTGTATGCAGCTCATAAACTGTCGACAACTTAATTCCAGAATACATTCAAATAAACAAATGACTATTCCGAGAGAATGGCCAGTACAATTACAAATGAAAAAAAGATAACTGACATGTTCTATAAATTTTTACTTCCTTTGACACAACTGATCCTTGCCGGACAAAATTAATTATCTGCTGTCCAATAAACGGATAGAATAAAATACATTACAATAGCGGACGACACAAAGGAATGTGTCGCGGAGAATGAGTCACTCTTTGATAATTGAAATAGCCAAATATTCATTTCTTTATTGTGAATAATGTATTTTATGAGCAAATTCCGCTAATGTCGATTGAAAATAAATGAATAAATTGTTGACATTATATTGGGGGAAAATCACTTTTATGGAAAATGTGATTTTAGAAAATAATAAGATAACGCTTTTTTTAAAATTATGACTAAATATTTCAATGATCCATCATTCATACCGTACGGTGTCTGCCATAGTTATTCATTATTAATTATATTAGAATACAATTCCCATACACGATAAGAAACATTTAGTTAATTTTACTCATACAAGTGTTCCTAAACAAACACGAAAATTACGTGCATTGA
Source organism: Ruditapes philippinarum (assembly GCF_026571515.1). NCBI lineage: Eukaryota > Metazoa > Mollusca > Bivalvia > Venerida > Veneridae > Ruditapes > Ruditapes philippinarum. Next base: position 155,576 of record NW_026855254.1, read on the forward strand.
ATATCAAAAACTTGAAAACATTATTATGAATTAGACACAGAAACTAGAAGTATTTGTAGAGTTGTTGGAATGACCTTCTTTTCATTATTTGTTGTCACATGAATTGTATGTTTTCAATGAAATAACACGAATTTTACAAATATATTAATATCAATGTCAATTGTTTTTAGAGGTTTATTCAGCAAACAATAGAAAAATATATTGAAGTTCAACTACAGATTTCTCAAGAAATATAATGTATTTATTTCACCAAGATTTACATGTCATTTAAATTATTTATATGAATTATACAAGTATCTACCGAAATAGATGAAGAATAAACAATATATTAAACAAATATGTATATTGACTTAAAAAAAGAATTGCCCCTTTAGTATTAGAATTTATTCAAAATGTGTTTCAAAAAAAATCTAATTTGTACATTTTTAAAAACATTACTAATAAAAGGATACAAATATACGTAAATATTAATTAAAATATATTATTAACGGACTGTAGATGATAATATTTTGACCATTTTTTTCTCTCAAATGACTCGCGACCGATGAGTCACCCTTAACACCAACAATTTGTTTCTCTTTAACAACAGAGCGCGTCAAAATTTTCCGGCTTAAGACTTTCTGTATCGTATTTGGAATTAATCAACTTTGTCGGAGCGCGTGAAAATGCTGATACGGCAGTACAAGATGATGTTCGTTTAGGAGAAGATCTTTAAATGACAATATAATTCGAATGAGTCAGCGATAAAATATTTTTTCTCAGATGTTTACTTCCGCTTAAAGATGCATTTACGCCCGAACCGAACATGACGTTCTTGACAAAAATGACGCCATTAGTTAGTTGATTTGGAGATTTACACATTTATTTATCTGTTCATTCATTCATTCATTCATTCATTCATTCATTCATTCATTCAATTTATTTATTTAATATTCATTCATTCATTCATTCATTCATTATTTTTATTTATTTATTTATTTATTTATTTATTTATTTATTTATTTATTTATTTATTTATTAATTTATTTATTTATTTATTTATTCATTCATTCATTTCATTTATTCATTTATTTATTTATTTATTTATTTATTTATTTATTGATTAACCTGTTTTTATCTTTTATTTTTGAATAAACTTTATAACTTCTAGAAAATACCAAATAAATGATATCGGTTGTTTAATGTTATTATTTGTTTTTCCTCTAAGGTATATTTGAAGACTGATAAAAAATAAATTGATAAAATGCAATAAATGTCTTGTACCCAGAGGGTATAAATATTTTTATGTGTTACAATTGCGTTATAAAAAACTACACTTCTCTAAAAAAGTTTCTTTATCTAATTATTTAACTACTTTCTTTTTTTATATATAATTATATGTAATGAAATGTTTTCGTTCAAAGCTTACAAACAATTTGTACAACAAAACGAAAGAATGATCATTTAATTACAGTTGTTTCTATAGGTACCAAATTTGTTAAATTAAAAAAGAAAAAAAGGACAATGTCGGTAACATTTTTATTCATGATGTAAAACATGTGGCGAGAAACTTTTTGGAAAGAAGTATATTAACTACAATACGGCACCCTCTATAAAAGAAAAGTTAATTAATTCAATTAACGACTGAGTAACTAAACTAATGTCTTAAACAAGTGAAACATTTATAGTATTGTAACAATAAGAAATATCCAAGATACCGTGAAATAACGTTGTATACTTACTATACGGATAACTTCAACTATAACGGACATTTTCGCGTATTAGTACTGTCAGTAAAATATGAGTAGAGGAACGTTATAAAATAACAGCAAAAATATTGAAATATTGATGGAATAGAAAGTGACTAATTCTATATATACTAGAAAGTGGCTAAAATAAATTGCATTAAAAGTGCCTAATTTTAAATATAGAACCCCTAGTAGGAAAAGGCTAAAATAGACTTACTTGAATGTGCCTAAACATATGGACAGAAGAGAGTGGCTAATTTAATAGAAAATGCCATTAACTTAGTTTAGTTTTTTTCGGAAAGTGGCTATATTTAATAGAAAGTTTCATCATATTAACATAGTTGGGAGTGCCGAAATGTAAACACTGTAGAAATTATCTTAATATAACAAAGGTGTCGTACTATACATTAAATTTAAAGTGTTTTAATATAAATACACTAGATATTGGCTTATTTAATTAATATAAGAATAATAGGCTAAACATGATAGAATGTGTCTAAATGCCATTACGGATGCAGCACGTGTCTAAATTAAATCAAGTGTTTTTCATAAATTAGAGATTATCAAATAATTGTTTTACCATGCCTATACAACCTATAAATGTACTGTTCATATTATTACAATTAACTTTAATGTTTGTGTTTCTATGGAGTTTCACTTCTTATACAGAAGTGCATGTAACAGCGCCGACTGTAACGTCTTACGAAAACGAATTTGAAAGAGAAAATGACGCTTTGAGGACGGAAAGGGAGACAGGTACATGAATACGTTGTGTGTTGTTGAGGGTGGGGAAGCGGTTGAGGGTGGAAGAAATACGGTGATGCTTATTTAACAAAAGACATTGTTCGCACATTCAGAATAGTTCTATTTTCAGATGTGAAATTTTTGATATCTAAACTATACATACTATCTATACTTCTCATCACTTTTTCACAATTTCCCATTTTTATACAACCAGTCTAAATTGTGTGGTTCTTTTAATTTGTTTTGCAAACTCGTACTTTTAATTTGTTTCGCAAACTCGTAAAAAATAAGAATATTAACTGTTTTGAATATTCATCCAGTGTCACGCTTTCATACGCTGATTAACGTCCAGAAATCTTACTTTAACTCATGTCGGTATTTGCAGAGATTTTTGGTCATCAAAATCTAATAACAATTTAAGTTGCCTTAAAAATACATGCAATAATTCTATACTTCGTTTTATATCAAAATTCCAAGTTATATCATAATTACTTAAATAAAAGGATAAATGTGATCAGTCTAGCATATCAAAGGCAAAAGGTGGCCAGTCTAGCATATCAAAAGCAAAAGGTGGCCAGTCTAGCATATCAAAAGCAAAAGGTGGCCAGTCTAGCATATCAAAAGCAAAAGGTGGCCAGTCTAGCATATCAAAGGCTAAAAGTTGTCAGTGTAGCATAACAAAGGCTAAATGTGGTCAATGTAGCATATCAAAGACTAAAGGTGGTCAATGTAGCATAACAAGGGCTAAAGGCTGTCAATGTAGCATATCAAAGGCTAAATGTTGTCAATGTAGCATATCAATCCATGTAGCATATCAAAGGCTAAAGGTTGTCAATGTAGCATATCAAAGGCTAAAAGTTGTCAATGTAGCATATCAAAGGCTAAAAGTTGTCAATGTAGCATATCAAAGGCTAAAGGTGATCATTGTAGCATAACAAAGGCTAAATGTGGTCAATGTAGCATAACAAGGGCTAAAGGTGGTCAATGTAGCATAACAAGGGCTAAAGGCTGTCAATGTAGCATATCAAAGGCTAAATGTTGTCAATGTAGCATATCAATCCATGTAGCATATCAAAGGCTAAAGGTTGTCAATGTAGCATAACAAGGGCTAAAGGCTGTCAATGTAGCATATCAAAGGCTAAATGTTGTCAATGTAGCATATCAATCCATGTAGCATATCAAAGGCTAAAGGTTGTCAATGTAGCATATCAAGGACTAAAGGTTGTCAATGTAGCATATCAAAGGCTAAAGGTTGTCAATGTAGCATATCAATCCATGTAGCATATCAAAGGCTAAAGGTTGTCAATGTAGCATATCAAGGACTAAAGGTTGTCAATGTAGCATATCAAAGGCTAAAGGTTGTCAATGTAGCATATCAAAGGCTAAAGGTGATCATTGTAGCATAACAAAGGCTGAAGGCCGTCAATGTAGCATATCAAAGGCTAAATGTTGTCAATGTAGCATATCAATCAATGTAGCATATCAAAGGCTAAAGGTTGTCAATGTAGCATATCAAAGGCTTAAGGTTGTCAATGTAGCATATCAAAGGCTAAATGTGGTCAGTCTTACATACCAAAGGCTAAAGGAGGTCAATGTAGCAGATCAAAGGCTAAAGGTGGTTTATGTAGCATATCAAAAACTTAAGGTGGTCAAGGTAGCACATCAAAGGATAAAGGGTGTCATTCTAGCACAATAAGACTTAAGGTGGTCCAGACTAGCACATTAAAAACTAAAGCAGTCCAGTTTAACATGTCAAATGCTTAAGGTGGTTAGTATTACACATCAAAGTCATTCAGTATCTGGATTTATGATTTAAGCTTGATAGAAATTATGAAACTTTATAAAATACTTAAATTCCATTTCTAGTTTTTCTAAAACTTTCTTTATTTCGTTCCTCAGAGATTCAAAGGGTACAGCAAAAGAAGCAAGGCTAAATGTGGTCAATGTAGCATATCAAAGACTAAAGGTGGTCAATGTAGCATAACAAGGGCTAAAGGCTGTCAATGTAGCATATCAAAGGCTAAATGTTGTCAATGTAGCATATCAAGGACTAAAGGTTGTCAATGTAGCATATCAAAGGCTAAAGGTTGTCAATGTAGCATATCAAAGGCTAAAGGTGATCATTGTAGCATAACAAAGGCTAAAGGCCGTCAATGTAGCATATCAAAGGCTAAATGTTGTCAATGTAGCATATCAATCAATGTAGCATATCAAAGGCTAAAGGTTGTCAATGTAGCATATCAAAGGCTTAAGGTTGTCAATGTAGCATATCAAAGGCTAAATGTGGTCAGTCTTACATACCAAAGGCTAAAGGAGGTCAATGTAGCAGATCAAAGGCTAAAGGTGGTTTATGTAGCATATCGCATATCAAAAACTTAAGGTGGTCAAGGTAGCACATCAAAGGATAAAGGGTGTCATTCTAGCACAATAAGACTTAAGGTGGTCCAGACTAGCACATTAAAAACTAAAGCAGTCCAGTTTAACATGTCAAATGCTTAAGGTGGTTAGTATTACACATCAAAGTCATTCAGTATCTGGATTTATGATTTAAGCTTGATAGAAATTATGAAACTTTATAAAATACTTAAATTCCATTTCTAGTTTTTCTAAAACTTTCTTTATTTCGTTCCTCAGAGATTCAAAGGGTACAGCAAAAGAAGCAAGAAAAGGAGAAAAGGATCACTAGAAAAAGACAAACTGCTAGAAATGCGAAGAATTTGCCATTTTTGGAAATAACAGAAAACACGCCAAAAGACATTACTGATATAATGGGACTAGTATGTATGCGTTCTGTTGATAATTAAAATCGTTTTTTTTTTGGTTGTCGTAAGTGTGTCTATAAGCTTATAGTTTCCTACACAATCGAACTAAAATAAATTCTGTATAAACCAAATATTTATGGTTAAAAGTCTTCCTTACATATGTAACATTTATAATTTTTCATCCTAACATGTTTATTTCTTTAATTATTTCCAAAATAAATTTGGGCAATATGACAAGGAGTAGACATTACATCTTTATCGGCATGTATACTACAATCTATTCTAATATTATTCTATACTTTTTGAAAATGAATTGTTGTATCTTAAAATTGCATCAATTTCTTCTACTATTAACATGACTCGTAAGAATTGACAATAAGTTAATAATGTTCTTTCCTTGATATATCGGGGGAAAGAAAATAACTAAAACCTTGCTTACAATCATTTTTATCGTTTATATATTAAGAGTTTTTGTTTTAGCCACCATTAAAGTTTGATAAGCGGTACAAGAACCCTTGTTTCAAAGGTGGTAAATCAAACACATCGAACCCAATGTTTAAAGATGGAGAACTACACTGTCTTCCTTACTTTTATATATTAGGTAAGTTACTATCCTATCACATCAAATGATTGATATTCATTAAACGATCTGGCCTAACATAACTTTAAGAAGATATGGAACAAATTGATATATATATAAAATTTGATAGAGAGATTTTCATTTTGTTTTGTCTTTGTACATCGTTTTACATAATATATATTTTCCTAAGTAGAAATCTTATTCGTCACTCTCATAAGAAGGAATAAGTATTATTATGTTTGTTGAAACTCATTGAGAAATAAACTTTACTAAGAAGTCCGAAGCATTCAGAATATGTATGGACGCATCCATCTTTGTATTAGGAAGTTTTACTTTGAGTTTAAAGGTAAACAAAGCAACATCTAGCAGACGAAAGAAAACAGTTATTTATGATTATAGAACGAACTAAGTAAAGTTTAGTAAGAAAACTGCATACTTGCAACTCTGATATAAATGCCATTCGCCTTTGTTTAATTATTTCTTACTTTTCTGTTTTTTCATAGTGATAATTTGCATAGCATAGTGTACTGTAGTCTATTTCAAGGTTAAATTGTCCAGTCAGTTATAGGCAATTTCAATAGTATAAGGAAGGCGAGCGTTAGAGACCGACCATAGGTTTTAATTGTGCAATTTCACACTTTTCATGTATCAGTTACGACAATTAATCTATCGCACATCGGCATTATGTCGTCTGATAATAGGCATATAAGGAAACTAAAAATGAATGATGATATATTATTTGTCAGATGAATTCTTAACAGTATACCAGCTTGCGATTCCTCCACCAATGTTTATCTTATTTTCGTAACTGCCATCGTCACTGAGAGAAAATTATATGACAAACTGTTATCATTGGAGGACATATTTTGTCATTTTTTATTCATCTATTTGTTTATTTTTGAAAAACTGCTACTTTCTCCTGGCTTTCATTAAACGTTTAAGATAAAGACGCACTTGTAACGGAATCTTAGCATTTACATGCATATATATTTAGGTGTTAAAAAAAGTGGCACGTCTGACCTATATACTAGACTTATGGCACACAGAGAGTTCCAGGTACCGAGATACAAAGAAAGTCAATGGTTTCCTAGGATACGATTTGGCGGAAGTAACAAAAAAGGTAAGACAAACTTTAAAAGAATTAAAGATATACATGTATAGAAATAAAATCCAAGACGAAATGGCTACGGCGGTGTAAGGTTTTATAATAGTTTCTTGCATATCAGACTGACGTTTCCTTGAGTCTTACCCATGCCGGAAATTTCATCTGGCATTGGGGTGCCAGATGAGTCGCGTGCTGTAAAATGGCACGCTTCTAAAGGATGACGTCATTTAACCGCTCTGAATGAAGTTGTAATCATACGCTGTTGTAACAAAGTAGTTAGGGTTGTAATTTTATAAATTGTCTTTGAAATTAAAGATAAAGAATTTAAAATATATTGGAATATGGTAGAATATGCAAGAAAAAATAGCTGACATATGTTTGCGTTTGCAAGCCTCGTTACCCCCAATGGGCGGGTCACCGCGGGGTGGATATTTAGATGCGAACCGCAAAATATGACAGATATTATTAATAAACTGTAATAAAGTGTAATTAATAATGATCGGTTTTATAATAGTATAAAGATCAGTATAAAATAGAGAAAAACGGACTCCCTACAGAACGCTCAAAACGACAATGTTGAAAATGTTATGTACAGTCTCAGATTGAGCCTGTTCATGGACGGAACTGGAAAGTATAAATCACAGTCGTCACTGACACGTGTGTATAAATCACATATCAACATTTTGTTAGTTAGTTGTTGTGTTTCCTTGCAAAATTTTCCTGAAACATACAGAGCATTGACATTCCGGTAGTTCAGCTGGGTGGTTTAATTACATGAAATAATTTGAAGCCGCTTGAACATTTTTAAAACAAAAACTCCACAGATATACTTCAAACGACTTAAATATACAAGCATCAAAGGAAATATTTTAAACTGAAAATGTAAAAATGCGATATAATTAAACGTTTATGCATACATAAAAAATATGTTAAATCATATGCTAATTCTTGAATTCAATTATAAATAACATAAACATTTCAGTGCGAACAACTGTCGACAACCGTAGTGTAAAGTTCTACATCTCAATGTTTGACAAAGCTGTTGAAAGAATACAGAAATGTCCATCAAAACATAATGGAAATAGAAACAAAAATCCTTGTATCACAGGTAAAATAGAAATTTGAATTTTATGATCACAGGTAAAATAGAAGTTTGTTTTTTATGAACACAGGTAAAATAGAAGTTTGTATGAAATCATGTCAATTTTTCATTAACATTAGGCCTAAAGCTATTTAGATCATTTATTGAACGCGTGTTCATTATCAATGAAGAAAATCAGAACATTTATATAATTTCATTGACAAATTCTAAAATGTGTTGTCTATGAACTTCCCATCTTTTTGCTATCCGGAAAAAGTTAGAGCCAGATACATGTCATGTGCCTTAATTCATAATCAGAATAAAAACACTCAGAGGAGATATATTGTACTTATGTTGTTATTTTACATTAATTTAATTGTATTAGATTTAGAGTACGATATGCATTTGATATCATCTGAAATATTTTGGACTCTGAACATGAAAACGAGGCTATATCTGGTCTGATCAGATAAAGCCTCGTTTTCATGTCCAGAGTCCAAAATATTTCCCAGATCGGGTACAACATGCATTTGATATGTCAGCATCAGTGCTTCTGTGCATTCAATGTATTAATTTAAAATATCGAAATAAATCATGCATACGTTTGTCATTGATAAATGTTTTATATCAAAAGTTTTATTTTGTCTGTCAGCTGATGCTACACCAGCGAATTTTCACATGCACACCGGTTGGGACTTGTTGCCAGGCAACGAGGGGTTGACAGAACCGCGTTATACCAATTTTCACTATATTAAACATCTAACTCCAGATGCGAAAATAATTGTTATATTCAGAGATCCTGTCACAAGGTTTGATTTTTTTTCCCGTACATTGCCCATACCAGTTAAATACTTATAACAGTCAAATTAATGAAAGACAGGTAAATTTACACCGTTTTTATCGTTTATAACTTAATGAAGTAACTTAAATATATCTAAAAAATAATTGCACATTTGCATTTACGTGTATTTTTCTATCATTCGTAATTTGCTATAAGTATGTTTTTACTTAATTGCAATAAACGTTTGAATTGAATTAACTGCGTCGCGTGGCAGCTCTAAAAAAAACTCAAGCTCCGATCACACTCAACCAGGTATGTTGTAGTTTAGACTGTGAAAATAGTCCCATTGTTATATTTTTCTGGTCCGTTTTCTGGGGCTATTGATTCCAATACTCTTGCGACGAGTGTAAAGGCCTCAACAGACGGTAGGATTTAGCTGTACAGCACTAATTAGAGATAAGATGTACAATTTTCAAAGCTATACAACACTTGCATTCAGACGGTAATTCTACACTGTAAGAATCATCTGAGGTTTCACTAAAAAGGATCCCTTTACATTGATCCTTTACATACTTTACTCACTAAATACTTTTTTCGCCATGAGTAATGATTGAAAAACCTCCATTTAAAAAAAAAATATATATATATTTTTTTTTAATGTGAAGCCTGACCGAGACTCAAACCTAGGACCCTCGGAATACCGTACTGCGGCTCTGCTGTCTAGGCTATCTGGTCGCCTACAAACTACTTCCCCTCCCCTTATTAGAGAACAATTCAATACCGTGACATAATCATTTTCGGAATAATTTGGGATTCGAACATAACACAACTTTGGATCTCCTGAAGAGTTTTTCAACTACTATGTTTACATTTTAGCCCTAATTGTTCTGGAATTTCATTCATTACACCCATTATCAGGAGATAATTTGGTTATCTGTTACTTGTCATTGTGGGAGGTCTATAAAAATCGGTACGACAAGATTTTCAAAATAGAACATGTCCTATCCCTTACATCTTGACATAAGGTTTCGGAAATTAAGAAATAATACCCTTCACACATTAAGATTTGTCTGTACATCTTAGTTTTAAGTATGGGTAAGAGTTCGTATTAAGAAGACCGTAGGGAGTCTTATCGAACTCTTACCCATATAACTGCAAATCGGCTCTTACAGCTCGATATCAGATAAAAATATAGAAAGTGTCACCTCTTTAATTAAGCATAACATTATTTTTCCCCAGCAGTCACGTACAAACAAGGATGGGGTCCAATTACTTAATCTGGCATGTAAAACAATGAGTTTTCAACAATATCAAGGTTTGTTAATGCAATTCATTCCTGTCATATGAAACAAAATAATGTTTTGCTTACTTTTTCTAGAAAATATAAAACAGTCAGCAATTAATAATTGACATTTTTCATAGAGTTTAAAGGATATCAAAATGTATACTGTGTTCACATTTGTCTCTGCGAGCTGAGCTCCACGTGCATTATCTATGTAATAAATTTGAATGTATCCTCACATTGCTACAGTGTTATCAGCCTATTTAGAAACACCTGACCTGGCTAATTAAAATACATGTACGCCAATCACAATTTTCAATATCAGCACATGTTTCTTCATGAAATAGCGGCTACACTAATTACTGCCGAGTAAGAGCCGATTTGCAGTTATTTGGTGTTGTACTTCAAAATCCTACCGTCTGTTGAGGCCTTTAAACGCTGATAAAGTCAGTGGTATATAGTGAGCATGAGAGTTTTCTGTTATCTTTCACGAGCACATTAAACGGTTTAATTCAAACTGAGTTTGCAATACTTTTTAACTTGGTTTTCATTGCTTTGAGGGATCTCCTTTGTTCCAGATTGTTGTTACTGACTGTTGATTTTTGGTACTTTAAGTTTCCTTTATTTACAACCTTTTGTAGAAGATGGTAAAATCGAAAAAAAAAAATATAAAAAAACAAACAAGCAAACAAAAAACAAAACAAAAACCCAAAAAACAAAAACCCCCCAAAAAAACAAAAAACAAACAAGTTACTATTTAACGATACGAATAACAAACCTGTCAATGACCTATAATTAAAACAATAACAATGCTATGATGTTGTTATATATTAAGCTTTATGTATATCGCACTTATATCTCAGCGAGTTTTTTTTTTTTTTTTTTTTTTTTTTGGCGGTTGTTTAATTATTCGATATTGAACAAGTATTACCTTACACCAAATGTAATGTTACAATATTGCCAGAAGGCAGGTAGTAAAAACTATGCTATAGTCAAGGACCATCAACCTAACACTTTTTCTCTTAACTTCATCATAGTAAATGTTGGGCTATAGATAATGTATGTTTCTGTCAACAAAATGTAAAAATACGCCACTGAGAAATTACATTTTCTTGTATTTTTTATGAGTTTTGGAACTTGAGTGAAATGAAACGAAATTTAAGAGTTTGTTACCCATCTCTTCCCATTACTGTCAATCTATGATATATCTGTAAATACATGTAAAGAATGTTTATGTGATAAATGTATCTTCTGTTTCCAGACTTTTCTCTGATTTTATACATGAGACACGAGACCGTGATTTATATACAAATCTACAACTTCAAAAAAAGTTCGATTCTCAATCTAGAACTATAATCAAAGCATACAAAACATGTTTCAAAATGTTTACAATGAGAAGATGTATTTATAATCAGACCATTTTAAGCCACATACCAAAGGTAATTGCACAGAAATCACCTAAAATACTTATTAATAATATTCTAATATCTATACAGTATTCATGAAGACAGTTTAAATATGTAAATATCTATACAGTTTTCATGTAGAACATTTATGAATACGTAAATATCTATACAGTATTCATGTAGAACATTTAAACATGTAAATATCTATACAGTTTTCATGTAGAACATTAAAGTATTCATGTAGAATATTTATGAATATGTATTATCTATACAGTTATTATGTAGAATATGAATGATTACGTAATATCTACACAGTATTCATGTAGAACATTTAAATATGTTAATATCTATACAGTTTATTAAACATATAGCAGTACATTTCACTCACGATGCCCATTTTTACTTCAGAATGAGAGGTCAATGCTCGGGAAAAGTTTCTCGGCTGGGTTTTACGCTTTCTTTATGAAGGAGATATTTTCTGTCTTCCGTAGAAATCAAGTAATGACAGTTAACATGAACGCTTACATCACTTACAAAGAGAGAACCCTACAACAAATATTCAAGTTTCTTAAAATGAGTAAGTACGCAAGTTATACTCGATGAATGTACCCTATACATTCGTTTTCTTAGTAATGGGTTAATATAGATGTACACGTATATCTTGTGTATATGACCAAAATGAATGGCTTCAACACACACGATTGTTTATTTGACTTTAAACACAAAAATGTTTTAATATCTCATTTTAATCATCCGTTTTTGCTTTAACCTATATGTTTTGAGATTGATATTGTTACTGTGTGTATACCACATTTTTTAAAAAATTATATAATTATGTATATAATTATGCAAAAAAAACAAAAACAATTGTAAAACATCGAAGAATATGTAAATTGTGAACTGCAAATATTTGTGCACATTATATTTAATCAATAGATTACAAGCATTTACTTCTTATTGGAAAATTTGACTTAGAATTTATAGAAAGTAAATTTCTAATTACCTCCCTTTATTTACATGAAATGATAAATTGGGTAATTAAATATTTTTATAGATAATGCTTATTGAAACTTACAATATTGACAAATCATAATTCCAGCATTATATTAATGAAATAAAACCATGAAAATATTGTGCTACAGGATCTTAAACCTAATATGTTTACATTTTTAAAAGCCTCCATTCTACGAATAAATTATACATCTGGTTTCACTTGAATGTGGCAGGTCGCTGTTGCATGTCCCGGCATCATCATATTAAATGTTACATGAAGTTACCTCATTTAGTGTGCAACTTTAAGTAGATATTTAATAAATAAAGGTTTAAAATTCTGGAAACAAAGTGATCCCTCGGAAGCATTGATCACAACAAAATAACATAAGAATTGCAGACTCGGTTTGATTGAGTCTGTACATGAGTGATAATGAATAAGTGCAACATCACTCACGCCCCCTAGCACCGGCTTGAGCGGTACTCAATTCTCAACACTTTACAGTGTTGGCATCAATGATCCCGAAGGACCAGAAAATATAACAACACTGAAGTGAAGTACGGGGCAACTTTTTACGGCTGCCACACGGCACTTGACACCTGCTGTTGTGAAGTACAAAATTCTGGAAACAAAGTGATCCCTCGGAAGCATTGATCACAACAAAATAACATAAGAATTGCAGACTCGGTTTGATTGAGTCTGTACATGAGTAATAATGAATAAGTGCAACATCACTCACGCCCCCTAGCACCGGCTTGAGCGGTACTCAATTCTCAACACTTTATAGTGTTGGCATCAATGATCCCGAAGGACCAGAAAATATAACAACACTGAAGTGAAGTACGGGGCAACTTTTTACGGCTGCCACACGGCACTTGACACCCGCTGTTGTGAAGTTCAAAATTCTGGAAACAAAGTGATCCCTCGGAAGCATTGATCACAACAAAATAACATAAGAATTGCAGACTCGGTTTGATTGAGTCTGTACATGAGTGATAATGAATAAGTGCAACATCACTCACGCCCCCTAGCACCGGCTTGAGCGGTACTCAATTCTCAACACTTTATAGTGTTGGCATCAATGATCCCGAAGGACCAGAAAATATAACAACACTGAAGTGAAGTACGGGGCAACTTTTTACGGCTGCCACACGGCACTTGACACCTGCTGTTGTGAAGTACAAAATTCTGGAAACAAAGTGATCCCTCGGAAGCATTGATCACAACAAAATAACATAAGAATTGCAGACTCGGTTTGATTGAGTCTGTACATGAGTGATAATGAATAAGTGCAACATCACTCACGCCCCCTAAAACCATGCATTAATCTAATTTTGTTCCACAACCAATTTAATATAGTTTTTGCTTACTTGCAGGTCCTTTATCCTCAATTGATATGACAAACATTGCTGCCATACAACCAGTGCATCAATCCAGCCGAGACATCACAATGTTGAAAACAACAAAAGATATGCTGTACCGGTTTTATAAACCGTATAATAAACAATTAGCGACGCTTCTACAAGATAATTCTTATCTATTTAAACAACCTTCATCTTAAATAACCTTCATCTTAATCAGTCATTATGAGCAGCAGCTTCGACAGTGTATCATTGTTGTTGTTGTCATTAACATCATTATTGTTATCACCAACATTATCATCACAATTTATAGCTTCATCATCAACAACAACATAAGAACAATTCTTGCGTTGTTTATGCTAAAACTTTATTAAATACAGGCGATGATTATGTATACTTTTCGGTTGTACGAATGCATACGCATGTTCTTTCATAACTTTTTTAATATTTCATTTCTGTAAAGATCTAGTGAGGAGCCAATACATGGAACCCAAGTGAATGTCTTATGTTTTATAATACGCGGTTTCACTTCCTGCAAAAATACCGACCAAGAAAAACAAATATGATTGTGTAATATTTCTGTGTTTGGCAATAAAGCCTTTCATGAATACAAAATTGAGACAATCTGATTTAATATGAACAGAATAATTCCAACTTTTAGTTAAATTGAATGGTCTGTGGCTCTTCAACAGGTACTCGTAAGTGAAATGATGCACGAAAGATAATGCATCTATTCAGTAAAGTTGGAAAATCGTCATATGATTTTCATTATGTCGCTGTGACTTAGAATCCATCAAAGACAGATATGACTTCTAGCCTATAAGCTAGTAATTGTTGACCTAAGCCAGTGACCTCGTTTTAAAAACAAGACGGTGTAGGTAACGTTATTGTGTAATCGTAATCGATTGCAGTTAATTATAATTTGTCCATGTAATCGAATGTATTCAATGACTTTTGAAACGTCGATTACAATCAATAATAATTGTAAGCATTTCATGCGCGAAAAATGATGTAATCGTCATTACTTTTGCATAAAAAACTTCAATTATGGAACTGTCGTGGTTGTGCAACTATGATATTTCATATATAAAAATACTGCAAAGTGCACTAGGTTTAATATTTTAAACTAGTTTAAAATTGAACAATTCAATTAAATGTGAAATCTATTTAATTGAAAAATTTACTTTTTTTAACTTTCATTTGAAACCGAGTCTTTAATTTTACAGTTCGTCTAACACGACCCGTCAGTTAATTACGTCCCTTAAATATTTTCACCTTTTTTATCAATAACATCTGAGGCTTAAACAAGTATTTATGAAATCAATACCTAAAATTGTACAATAATACCTAGTATGTTGTCCCCTTACTAAATATAATTGGTATAATTACTAAATAGAAGAAGTGTAAAACCATGCAGTTCATGATTGATGTGACTTGACTTAGTCATCACTTAAAGTTCGGTGTATGTCCGTCCCACCGTGTGTCTTGCTGATTCTATATAAGATTACGAAATAATTTGATACAGATGCTCACCATGATACTAGATGTAATGTCACACGAAAAACCCAGGTTCGCCGCCCAAAGGTCACTGTCACAAGAGGTCAAATGAAAAATATTAAAATGTTTGTTGACGCTGTATCTTGTTTATGCTTTGAAGTATAATGCTTAGTGGTGAGAGATTTTTTTTTAATTTTTTGAACTCGCTTGTGCAGTTGTGGCGAGGTCGACTTAGTCGCCACTTTTCACTTTTGACGGTTTGGTGTATACGCGTCCGTAAGTCCGTCTAGATTTGTCAGGTTTATATCTTGCTTACTCTTTGAAAGATTACAAAATAGTTTGACACAAACCGAACGATGTGTCACACGCTAAACCCAGGTCCGCCGCTCAAAAGTCAAGGTCAAACTTGGCGGGTCGTCGCAAAACCCGAATCTGGAACATAACTTCTACATGCGTGGCGGGATTTTAATATAACTTGAGGTATTGAGGCGGAGTGTCGATGAAACATTCAGGTGTCTGTGGCAAACTTAGGTATCTTAAAACAAATGTTCTCATTGGTGACTTGAGTTTTGTCACAAAAGGTCAAAAAAAAAATATCAAAACTTATTTGTCCGCACTGTAACTTGCTTATGCATTGAAGTATTATGCTTTATGGTCAGAGGATTTTTAAATAGTTGACGGTTGCGCTGATTTCGACATAGTTAAAATGGCTATTCAGTGTTTGTGTGTGCGTGCACATAACTTTGTGTCACGCACATGAACCAGGTCACTGGGTCAGATGCCAAGGTCAACAATGATGATGAAATGTCATCCCATCCATGTGTACATCTTTCTGCTTGATCGTAAGTTTATAGGGTCAAGTTTAAATTAGGATGAGCGGACAAGTTTTCTTAAAACAGTTTTAAGATCCACTCTAACCGGTGAGCCACATTATGTGTGTAGCAGTCAATTATAGACAACAGGTAAAGGACAAGAGACTGATCCTAGCAGATTTACTTCAAATTCAATATTGACCAAATCTTGTGCTTTATACATGTTATAATGGTGGTAACATATTCATATTTTCTATACTGTAATGCAACTTTTATTTCCTTTCTTCATAACTTTAAAGCAACAACCCTTTTCCCAACATTATTTCACTTTTAATGGTACAAATAATCAAACATTTGTGTATCTTTTTAAAAGAAAATTTACGTTTTTTCGAATTTTATTTTGTTCATCTACATAGGCATGTACATACAATGATTAAAACTTGGTGAAACATCAACTATCTAATACAACAATGAAAATTATCATACCTGAGAGGACAGATCCTTCTCATAGTTTCTCAGTCAGTAAAAATATTTTATCATGTAATACATTTTTAAGGTAAGAAAATCAAAACTTCATTTACTTCTGAAATTAAATCACTCTGTTTTTTAACAAATCCTAAATGAAATTTTCACTAATCCAAACTAGTTTCAATATTATTTTATTAATTTCTTTTTTCATTTTGAACTCTCCAGTTCATCTAACTTTTCAACATCTTATTTTACATCATCTAACTTTTCATCATCTAACTTTTCAACATGTATTTTTTTTATCATTTAACTTTTAATCAGCTAACTTTTCCGGGTTATCATCAATTTTTTCAGGATTCTCATCTAACTTTTCAGGATCCACATCCAACTTTTCAT
This sequence comes from Ruditapes philippinarum, assembly GCF_026571515.1. NCBI lineage: Eukaryota > Metazoa > Mollusca > Bivalvia > Venerida > Veneridae > Ruditapes > Ruditapes philippinarum. The sequence goes on from NW_026855254.1 coordinate 172,569, forward strand.
CAGCTAAGTTTTCCGGGTTATCATCTAACTTTTCAGAATCCTCATCCAACTTTTCATCAGCTAAGTTTTCCGGGTTATCATCTAACTTTTCAGAATCCTCATCCAACTTTTCATCAGCTAAGTTTTCCGGGTTATCATCTAACTTTTCAGAATCCTCATCAATTTTTTCAGAATCCTCATCTAACTTTTCAGGGTCCTCATCCAACTTTTCAGGATCCTCTGAACACTTACAGGAATCTGCATTTTCTTCATCTTTTGGCAATTTCTTCATGATATTAATAGCAATGTCTTCGTGCTTAGGCAATTCTTTTCTGTCCACCAAATCAAACCGCCCAAATGGTCGGCCCCTGTTTTTCAAAAGTTCTACAATTTCTTTCCATGGTATTTTCTCATAAATCAACAAGTAAACCTTGCCATCATGACTGAGAGTTTCACATTTTAATTTAAGACTTTCTGCTATAGGTTTAAGTTTCTGCAGGTCTACTGCACGAATACCAGGTCCAATGATCAGCTCATCTTCTCCTTTATCTATTCTCTTCTTAAATTGTTCTAATTTGTCTCTTAAAACTGTCAACAGAAACTTGTCAGGTATAGGGTTGCCATCCTGGTCTTCAGCGATTGGGGGCTCTTCATCTGCATATGTGTCCCTTAAAGAATCAGCAACATCTTGTATAGACGACCAAGGAATCCATTTTTGGGCATCATCTGGTCGAGAGACTATCTGTAATTTACATAATGAATATATTTTTAGCTTATAATAAATAATAATATAATACATTGCATAATTGTAAAGTAACTTATATGTTGTGTTGGTTGGTCACAAATTTACATACCCACTATAACTAACTACTTCCAAAATATTAACTTAAAATACGGTGCAAAAAATAACAAGACTACACTCTATACTACTGACTATAGCCAGGTTAACCTTAACTTACAAAATAACCAGACTACACTCTATACTGCAGACTTTAGCTAGGCTTACCTGAACTTACAAAATAACCAGACTACACTCTTTACTGCTGACTATAGCCAGGTTAACCTTAACTTACAAAAAAAATAACCAGACTACACTCTACTGCTGAATGTAATCAGGTTAACATGAACTTACACAATAACAAGACTACACTCAATACTGCTGACTATAGCCAGGTTAACATAACCATATTACACTCTATACTGCTGATTATAGCCAGGTTAACCTTAACTTACAAAATAACCAGACAACACTCTACTGCTGAATGTAATCAGGTTAACATGAACTTACACAATAACCAGACTACACTCTATACTGCTGACTATAGCCAGGTTAACCTTCACTTACAAAATAACCAGACTACACTCTATACTGCTGACAATAGCTAGGTTAACCTTAACTTTCAAAATAACCAGACTACACTCTACTGCTGACTGTAATCAGGTTAACATGAACTTACAAAATAACCAGACTACACTCTATACTGCTGACTAAAGCCAGGTTAACCTTAACTTACAAAATAACTAGACTACACTATACTGCTGACTGTAATCAGGTTAACATGAACTTACAAAATAACCAGACTACACTCTATACTGCTGACTAAAGCCAGGTTAACCTTAACTTACAAAATAACTAGACTACACTCTACTGCTGACTGTAATCAGGTTAACATGAACTTTCAAAATAACCATATTACACCCTTTACTGCTGACTATAGCCAGGTTAACCTTAACTTACAAAGTAACCAGACTACACTCTACTGCTGAATTTAATCAGGTTAACCTTAACTTACAAAATAACCAGACTACACTCTACTGCTGAATGTAATCAGGTTAACATGAACTTACACAATAACAAGACTACACTCTTTAGTGCTGACTATACACAGGTTAACATGAACCTACAAAATAACCAGACTACACTCTATACTGCTCACAATAGCTAGGTTAACCTTTACTTTCAAAATAACCAGACTACACTCTATACTGCTGACTATACACAGGTTAACCTGGGCTTACAAAATAACCAAACTACACTCTACTGCTGACTGTATTCAGGTTAACATGAACTTACAGAATAACCAGACTACACTCTATACTGCTGACTATAGCCAGGTTAACCTTAACTTACAAAATAGCCAGACTACACTCTACTGCTGACTGTAATCAGGTTTACCTTAACTTACAAAATAACCAGACTATACTATATACTGCTGACTACAGCCAGATTAACCTTTTAACCTTAGCTTACAAAATAACCAGACTACACTCTACTGCTGACTGTAATCAGGTTCACCTGAACTTATGAAACAACAAGACATTTTTAGATGCTAACTATAGACAGGTTCACCTGAACTTACAAAATAACCAAGTACACTCTATAATGCTGACTTTAGTTAGGTTTACCTGAACTTACAAAATAACCAGACTACACTCTTTACTGCTGACTACAGCCAGGTTCACCTTAGCTTACAAAATAACCAGACAACACACTACTGCTGACTGTTATCAGGTTCAATTGAACTTTCAAAACAAGATATGTTTGTAAAACATGTATGCCCCCTAACGGCAGCCAATTTGTCATGTGATCAGGTTATTATGCATGACTTTTGACCCAGTGAACAAACAATTAATAAGGGTTATCTAGTATCTACTGGTCATGACTAGTCACAAGGTAATAATTATTGTGACCCCATAGTTTGTGTGCAGCAATTAAAGATATGAACAAGAGCGATCAGTAATCACATGTGTTGCCTCATAATGGCCAATTTCATGTTGGGACAAATTTTGTGACAGACAGACAGACGGACAGTGCACAACTAGACTTGGTACTGATCAATCATGTAAAGTTTGGATAAAATTGCACCAGTAGCTTATGAGGAGTAGTCGGGACAAGCTTTTGCGTATCTGGCAACACACAGAAAAAACACATTTTTATCAAAGGGCCATAACTCATCAAAAATCATTCAACCGGAAAACCCGTGCAATATGCGCAAGGACTTGAGCTACAGATCAATCCTGTAAAGTTTCATTGAAATTGCATAAGTGGTATAAGAGAACTAATCCGGACAAACTTTAAAAATAAAAATTATTAAAGGGCCATAACTCTGACAAAAATCATTGAACCGGAAAATGCTGACAATATGCACAACAAGACTTGGTACTGATCATTCCTGTAAAGTTTGGATGAAATTGCACCAGTAGTTTATGAGGAGTAGTCCGGACAAGCTATTGTGTATCTGGCAACACACAGAAAAAAACACCTTTTTATCAAAGGGCCATAACTCGGCCAAAAATCATTCAACCAAAAAACCCTTGCAATATGCGCAAGGACTTGAGCTACAGATCAATCCTGTAAAGTTTCATTGAAATTGCATTAGTGGTATAAGAGAAGTAGTCCGGACAAACTTTAAAATTAAAAATTATTAAAGGGCCATAACTCTGACAAAAATCATTGAACCGGAAAATGCTGACAATATGCACATCTAGACTTGATACTGATCATTCCTGTAAAGTTTGGATGAAATTGCACCAGTAGTTTATGAGGGGTAGTCCGGACAAGTTTTGTGACGGACGGACGGACGGACAGACGACGGAGAAGTGATCCCTATATGTCGCCACTACTCCGTAGAGGCGACACAAAAATCTTACCAAATAATATATACATAAATTTATGAATCACATAGGCCTCATTAATGACAGCCAAGTTGTTATATTACATAAGACCTTCAAATGTGTATACCAAAAGCACATAAAAATATCAACAAAGGCAACTTGAGTTGTTAAGTTATTGTTCAGAAACGGTCATTAAGTACAAGGTCACTATGACATTGACCCTTTGACCCCAAAATCAATAGGGGTCATATACTGGTCATGACCAATCATCATACCAAGTTTGAAGTTCCAAGGCCTAAGGGTTCTTTAGTTATTGATCCGAAACCGTTTTTACCTACAAGGTCAATGTGACCTTGACCTTTGACCCCTTGACCCCAAAATAAATAGGGGTCATCTGCTGGTCATGACCAATTATCATACCAAGTTTGAAGTGCCTAGGCCTTAGCCTTTTTTAGTTATTGATCCGAAAGCGTTTTAATTTAGAAGGTCAATGTGACCTTGAATTTTGACCCCAAAATCAATAGGGGTCATATGCTGGGCATGACCAATCATCATACCAAGTTTGAACTTCCCAGGCCTAAGCGTTCTATAGTTATTGATCAGAAACCATTTTTACCTACAAGGTCAATGTGTCTTTGACCTTTGACCCCTTGACCCCAATATCAATAGGGGTCATCTGCTGGTCATGACCAATTATCTTACCAAGTTTGAAGATCCTAGGCCTAAGCATTCTTTAGTTATTGATCGGAAACCTTTTTAACATACAAGGTCAATGTGACCTTGACCTTTGACCCATAAATCAATAGGGGTCATCTACTGGTCATGACCAATCATCATACCAAGTTTGAAGTGATAGGCCTTAGCCTATTTTTAGTTATTGATCGGAAACCGTTTTTACCTACAAGGTCATTGTGACCTTGACCTTTGACCCCTTGACCCCAAAATCAATAGGGGTCATCTGCTGGTTATGACTAATCACCATATCTAGTTTGAAGTTCCTAGGCCTGAGGGTTCTTTAGTTATTGATTGGAAACCGTTTTAACATACAAGGTCAATGTGACCTTGACCTTTGACCCCTAAATCAATAGGGGTCATCTGCTGGTCATGAACAATCACCATATCAAGTTTGAAGATCCTAGGCCTAAGCATTCTTAAGTTATTGATCGGAAACCGTTTTAACATACAATGTCAATGTGACCTTGACCTTTGACCCCTAAATCAATAGGGGTCATCTACTGGTCATGACCTATCATCAAACCAAGTTTGAAGTTCCTAAGCCTGAGGGTTCTTTAGTTATTGATCGGAAACCGTTTTTAGCTACAAGGTCAATGTGACCTTGACCTTTGACCCCTTGACCCCAAAATCAATAGGGGTCATCTGCTGGTCATGATCAATCACCATACCAAGTTTGAAGATCCTAGGCCTAAGCATTCTTTAGTTATTGATCGGAAACCGTTTTAACATACAAGGTCAATGTGACCTTGACCTTTGACCCCTTGACCCCAATATCAATAGGGGTATTCTACTGGTCATGACCAATCACCATACCAAGTTTGAAGTTCCTAGGCCTAAGGGTTCTTTAGATATCACTTGGAAACCATTTGGTCTACGGACCGACAGACCGGACGGACGGACAAGTGCAAAGCAATATACCCCCACTTCTTCTAAGTGGGGGCATAATAACCAGACTACACTCTTTACTGCTGACTACAGCCAGGTTCACCTTAGCTTACAAAATAACCAGACAACACTCTTCTGCTGACTGTAATCAGGTTAACATGAACTTACAAAATAACCAGACTACCCTCTTTACTGCTGACTACAGCCAGGTTCACCTTACCTAACAAAATAACCAGACTACACTCTTCTGCTGACTGTAATCAGGTTAACATGAACTTACAAAATAACCAGACTACACTCTATACTGCTGACTATAGCCAGGTTAACCTTAACTTACAAAATAACCAGACTACACTCTACTGCTGACTGTAATCAGGTTAACATGAACTTTCAAAATAACCAGACTACACTCTATACTGCTGACTATAGCCAGGTTAACCTTAACTTACAAAATAACCAGACTACACTCTACTGCTGACTGTAATCAGGTTTACATGAACTTACAAAATAACCAGACTACACTCTATACTGCTGACTATAGCCAGGTTAACCTTAACTTACAAAATAACCGGACTACACTCTACTGCTGACTGTAATCAGATTAACCTTAACTTACACAATAACCAGACTACACTCTATACTGCTGACTACCGCCAGGTTCACCTTAGCTTACAAAATAACCAGACTACACTCTATACTGCTGACTGTAATCAGATTAACCTTAACTTACAAAATAACTAGACTACACTCTATACTGCTGACTACCGCCAGGTTCACCTTAGCTTACAAAATAACCAGACTACACTCTACTGCTGACTGTAATCAGGTTAACATGAACTTATGAAATAACCAGACTACACTCTTAGCTGCTGACTATAGCCAGGTTAATCTTAACTTACAAAATAACCAGACTACACTTTATACTGCTGACTACCGCCAGGTTCACCTTAGCTTACAAAATAACCAGACTACACTCTATACTGCTGACTGTAATCAGATTAACCTTAACTTACAAAATAACCAGACTACACTCTATACTGCTGACTACCGCCAGGTTCACCTTAGCTTACAAAATAACCAGACTACACTCTATACTGCTGACTGTAATCAGGTTAACCTTAACTTACAAAATAACCAGACTACACTCTATAATGCTGACTTTAGATAGGTTTACCTGAGCTTACAAAATGACCAGACTACAGTCTATACTGATGACAATAGCCAAGTAAACCTGAACTTACAAAATAACCAGACTACAATATATACTGCTGACTATGTAATTTAATTTTTCAGACAGAGGTCTGCCAGTTAAGATTTATAGAGTAAGCATTGGTTAATTGATTTTCTCCTTGATCTTAGGGCAAGATAAAAATATCACTGTGACAACTGATCCTGGAAGTTGTGTCTAATGGTAAATTATCTCTTGTTTCATGTTGGAAATAACATGGGATAAAAGTTTAAAGAAATTTAAATACTGACTAGTTATTCTGCAAAACAAGTTTGATTGATTGACATTATGATAAATAACCCCCCCCCCCCCCCCAAAAAAAAAAAAACAACTTAAAATTGGCAATAAAAATCTGAATAACAAACAAATCAAATTCAATAATGTAAATATTTGTATATAAGACAAATCTGTCAAACAAATGCAAAATCAAACAGTATGATCATAAAGACAATATAATACCTTGAGTACATCCTGGGTTTCATACAGTTTAAAGAGAGCATCTATCGCTGCCAAATTTTTTGTAGCATTTCTTCTTGGACCGTAACTGTCTCCTAAGACTTGCTTCTGTACAGAAAATATGTACCTAAAACATATACAATGTTTATAATTAATTTATAGTATTGCACATATGTAAAGTTAGTTTTTATTGGACAATCCTGTTGTTTGTATGTGTATAAAATGCTGCTGTAACATTTTCTAAGCCAATCGTAACCAAGTTACATTAAAGGTTTTTGCATGATGACAATGACAACAACAAAGCCCAACATCATAATACTTTGACAGATAAACTAAAAACTGGCTTTACATCATTTCAAATAACATGTACAGTAAATTCCATTTGGCAAATTGAACAGTAAATCAAGAACCTTTTTTTGAAATACAGCCCAATGATAAAATGCCTTTTATTATTACTACAATTATATTATAATAATATTGGAATTTTTAGTAAGCTTGTGGTGACTATATCTACCCCAGAAACCAGTGACATCTGATCATGGTCTGTACTGTCTGACATTCAATCAGTTCTCATTTTGAAGTTTTTCTCCATCATGTATGGTTTTATCTAGTAAGAAAGACAGACAAAACATTTTTTTCACATTTATATGTAGTGTGGTTAGGGTACATAAAGAATTACCTGTGGAATTTTCCTACAGCAAACCATTCCCACTGTAATATTAGGCCATTTTGATAACAACTGTAGTTAAGTATACTGAATGCCCTCCTTTTACGATCATTTGACCAAGTTTTGTGTTCAATTATAACCAAGTCCTTTAAGTCCAGTTTCTCACATTCACTTATCTTATATCCAAAATTTCTCAGATGGTTGATATTTGATTCCAAAGATCTCTCTGAAAGATAAAACACATGTTAAACCATTTCAAATCCAATTTATTACAAAGCAAAGCATTTCAAGTCCCATTTATTACACAGTAAAGCATTTCAAGTCCCATTTATTACACAGTAAACCATTTCAAGTCCCATTTATTACACAGTAAACCATTACGAGTCTCATTGATACACAGTAAAAATTATCAAGTCCCATTTATTACAAAGTAAAGCATTTTAAGTCCCATCTATGAGACAGGAAAGCATTTCAAGTTCCAATAATTACAAAGTAAAGCATTTCTATTCCCATTTATAACAAAATGTCTTAATCTATTTTGAACTTGCCATTGTAGAATCATTTGTGGTAAAATACATATTGCCATTCATTAATTACTGTGAAGTTATTTGTATTCATGGGCATTAAATTTTATGGTTTTATCAAAACTGGCATGTTCAAAGGTTCTTAAATTTGTGGATTTTCATTTTCTTGTAAAACAAGAGGGCCATGATGGCCCTGAGGTCGCTCACCTGTATATAGCCCCCCCCCCCAACCCCCACCCCCCCCCCCAAACGTTGCAGAGCCAATTTAACCCAAGGGCTTTTATTTGCAAAAAACTTGGTAGACACCCATAAGAAGATGTTTCATGCTAAACATCTTAGCTCTAGCTCATTGGGCTTTTTAAAAGAAGATTTTTTTTAAGTTTTTACTATACACATATAGTTAAAAACAATGACACCCCTGGGGCCGGGCCAGTTTTGACCCCAGGGCTTTTATTTGAACAAACTTTGTAGACACTTACTAGAAAATGTTTCATGCTTAATATCTAAACTCTAGCTATTTGGGTTTTTTTCAAAGAAGATTTAAAGTTTTTGCTAAACACATATAAAGAAAATCAATGACCCCCGGGGCGGGGCCAATTTTGACCCCTGGGCTTGAATTTGAACAAACTTGGTAGACACCTATTTAGAAACATGTTTGATGCTCAATATCTTAGCCATAGCTCTTTGAGTTCTTTAAAAGAAGATTTTTTTTAAGTTTTTACTATATGCATATAGGGAAAATCAATGACCCCCTGGGGCGGGGCCAATTTTGACCCCAGGGCTTTTATTTGAACAAACTTGGTAGACACCTATTAGAACATGTTTCATGCTAAATATCTTAGCTCTAGCTCTTTGGGTTCTTTAAAAGAAGATTTTTTAAGTTTTTAATATATGCATATAGGGAAAATCAATGACCCCGGGCGGGGCCAATTTTGACCCCAGGGATTTTATTTGAACAAACTTGGTAGACACACACTAGAAGATGCTTCATGCCAAATATGTAAGCTCTAGCTCTTTGAGTTCTTTAAAAGAAGATTTTTAAGTTTTTTACTATATGCATATAGGGAAAATCAATGACCCCCGGGGCGGGGCCAATTTTCACCCCAGGGCTTTTATTTGAACAAACTTGGTAGACACCCATTAGAACATGTTTCATGCTAAATATCTTAGCTCTAGCTCTTTGGGTTCTTTAAAAGAAGATTTTTTAAGTTTTTACTATATGCATATAGGGAAAATCAATGACCCCCTGGGGCGGGGCCAATTTTGACCCCAGGGCTTTTATTTGAACAAACTTGGTAGACACTCACTAGAAGATGTTTCATGCCAAATATCTAAGCTCTAGCTCTTTGAGTTCTTTAAAAGAAGATTTTTTAAGTCTTTACTATATGCATATAGGGAAAATCAATGACCCCCCGGGGCGGGGCCAATTTTGACCCCAGGGCTTTTATTTGAACAAACTTGGTAGACACCCATTAGAACATGTTTCATGCTAAATATCTTAGCTCTAGCTCTTTGGGTTCTTTAAAAGAAGATATTTTAAGTTTTTACTATATGCATATAGGGAAAATCAATGACCCCCGGTGCAGGGCCAATTTTGACCCCAGGGCTTTTATTTGAACAAACTTGGTAGACACTCACTAGAAGATGTTTCATGCCAAATATCTAAGCTCTAGCTCTTTCAGTTCTTTAAAAGAAGATTTTTTAAGTTTTTACTATATGCATATAAAGAAAATCAATGACCCCCCAGGCGGGGCCAATTTTGACCCCAGGGCTATAATTTGAACAAACTTGATAGACACTCTCTAGAAGATGTTTCATGCCAAATATCTAAGCTCTAGCTCTTTGAGTTCTTTAAAAGAAGATTTTTTTACGTTTTTACTATATGCATATAGGGAAAATCAATGACCCCCCGGGCAGGGCCAATTTTCACCCCAGGGCTTTTATTTGAACAAACTTGGTAGACACCCATTAGAACATGTTTCATGCTAAATATCTTAGCTCTAGCTCTTTGGGTTCTTTAACAGAAGATTTTTTAAGTTTTTACTATATGCATATAGGGAAAATCAATGACCCCCCAGGGGCGGGGCCAATTTTGACCCCAGGGCTTTTATTTGAACAAAATTGGTAAACACTCACTAGAAGATGTTTCATGCCAAATATCTAAGCTCTAGCTCTTATGGTTTTTTAAAAGAAGATATTTAAAGTTTTTTCTTTCGGTTGCCATGGCAACCAGAGTTATGCATGGAATTAAATTCTTTGAACAATTTTTAAAGGTGACCACCAAAGGAACATTCCTGTGAAGTTTGGATGAAATTGGCTTAGTGGTTTATGAGGAGATGTCATTTAAAGTAAAAGTTTACGGACGGACGGACGACGGACGGACGGACGCCGGACGAAAAGCGATCACAAAAGCTCACCCTGTCACTTTGTGACAGGTGAGCTAAAAATGGAAAGTAATCTTTCACTTAATCACAACCCTGTTTTACTTTACTGTGTGTATATAACACAGCTCTTGTCAATAAATTAAATCCTTGCCTCTGATAGTAACACAGTTACTTCCGATAACTAACTGCAATTAACACGGTTATGTGACATAATATGCAGCTCCATTGCTAACACTGCCCCAATAATTTGCCAATGTAAACATCCCATAAATTATAGACATCTGCCACTTTTTAACCAGCTAGAACTACACACTACATCACATTGACTGTGAAAATTTATATGCATATAAGTTAAAAAGAGTAAGTGGCTCAAAACTAGGGCTGGTGCGAGTATCAGAGTACTCAGACAATCACAAATCAAAGTAAAAAATTGAGTTTGAATATTCGGAAGCCCAGAGATCGTGGATCGCGATCTAATTTTTTTTTAAATACATTCACTGTTTCTCACACTCATAAAATCGAGAAAATTACGATTTGAGTGTAAATTATATAAAGTTTACCTAAATACAACTTGCCGGTTAAAGACTATGTACCATGATGCTTAGCTAGGAAGTAATTGGTTTAAAAAAATACTCATCCAAAGAATAAAAACATAAACCTAGTTTCTATTTTATATGTTTAATGTGTAGTATTGTTTTTTTTTTTAAATAAACATGTTTTTGTAACTTAAATGTGCATGTTTTTATGGGTGTCTTGATAACAAAAGATTTGTGGTTCGATTTGTGAATCGTAAGTGCTGAATCGTGGTTCGGATCGGATCGACACTTATCCGACGATCCACACCCCTACTCAAAGCATATGTATGTGTACATCTAGTAAAAAACTGGTGGCTTCTTTGATATTTTTGGAATAGCAGTTACACAAATACGGATTGAAATTTATTTAAATGGATCATATAAACACTAGTTGTGTAATGTTTTATCGCCGCTTATTAATGCACTCGGTCCTATATTTACTTGATTATGTCACGTATTCTGACAAACACAATCTACTTGCCTACAATGATCATGAAGTTCCCCCCTGATGTTTATACGCGACGAACATTTGTGACAGCAAACTAAAGACATACAATTGATTTTTTTTTCTCTTAAATATTGCAAAACTAAACTATTTATGGATTAAATTTGTCATTGACCTGATTATTAGAATAAATTCATACCACTAAAATCGGCCGGAAAAGCGCCCAGGCATGTTGTGATAAATGCAACAGAGACACGGTTAGAAGTTTTTGTTGAGATAAAATTTCGTTGGGTCTTAAATTTGTGGTTTGACCTAACAACGAAAACCACACAAATTTGTGCCCCACGAATAATAATGATTTCACAGTGTAATATTAACAATAGCAAACTATAGCCACTTTTTATTTATTTTAGTGATTACTGAACCTGATATATGTTATAAGTATAATACAAGAACAATACCTTTTCCTTTGATTACAACATCAAGGTGCCGTGGGTCTTTTATTTCCTCGTCTGTTATACGTTTATTATTTGAAACAATGTCTTCAATATTAGCATCCATTAACACCTTCCATGCTTCTTTGTGTAACCTCACCGTACATTCTTGCTTCTCCGTGCCTTCACCTTCAAATATTAAACAAAGTTGTTTTTTTTCCACTGCTTAAACTGAAGATATTTCTACACTGCAAGGACATGTAATAACTATTATGCTTTACACCATCAAGAAGAGCTCTTGATGTTGTTGTTTTTCAGGCATGTTAACATACAACACTTTCTTGCATATCAGACAAATCAGACAGGTGTTTCTGTTAGTTTTACCCATGCTAGAAATTCATTTGACATGGGGGACACCTAATGATTCCAATAAGCCTAATGCTCTAAAATGACATCACATTTGACATGGGGGACACCTAATGATTCCAATAAGCCTAATGCTCTAAAATGACATCACATTGAGGCAGTTTTTAATGAACCGTATTCTTATAATCATGTCCTTAAAGTTTAATGTAAACCTTTGAAAAATAAATAAGTTAGTGCAAAAACTATCAATTTTTATAAATAAAAGTCCAAGTTCAATACGAGGAATAATTCTAGAAATATTCTAGAGTTATGAATCTTGTCCAGAGTTCCAGATAATTTTTTTTACACTGGGGGTAATTACCTCCACTTTTCAGAATGTGGGGGTAAATCTAGATATATCGTAAATCTAAAGGGTACAATTAAATGACTTACTTTTTTGTATAAAAATAATATGATCCTTTGAAAATAGAATATTTTTTTAATGAAAATACATTAAAGATATTTATTTTGTATTAATTTAGCAGATATTCAGCGTGAATTCACTTCAATCGAAAGGCCTTTACCATATTCTTATTTTATCTTATATTTTTTACAACAAAAATTGGTGACAATACATAAACAGTAACATTACAAATAATCATCAATAAATTGCCGATTTCTGCATGTTTATTGCACCTTCATTAGCCCATACATTGCCAGCTTTAAATTTATGACAAGTCAGATATTTCATTCGTACTTCAGTACTGAGTTTCTGAAATTTGAAGCCACGGATAACATTTTTGCCAATTTTCAAGTGTTGTGTTGCGATTCACAATTATGTGCGCCCTTTTCATTTTAAATACATGATCTAAAATGTCTTCAACAATAGGATTCACAATTGTTTCAGTGTGTGCATAACTGAGTTGCGTTAAAAAAATGTTAATTTTCCTCTGCTTTGGTTCGGAAGCAGCCATGATTTACGTCTTTATTAACAAACACTAGCAATTATAAATGGAAATCAAGCCACACGTTTTACCAAGCGTCTACGCGATAAAAACATAATTTGACTGGTTTACAGAATGAAAAGTAGTTGGAAGTATTTTGGTGGGTATTAAACGGAAAAAGATACACAGTCAACTGTTAAACAGAAATGGAATAAGCTGTTTCGAAAATGAAAGTACACACCAAATACACTTCGATTTTTCATTCTTTGCGTATTTTATTTATAGCGTGCGTAAATGAACGCAACAAATTTGAAATAGTGTGCGTATTTAGCTGCTTTTATATGCCGATACGCACGTTATCTGGAACTCTGTTGTCACACATATTGTGGGTGGTAATAAGTAACAAACATTTGAAGTTTTAAGTAGATACCATAAGACATGAACAAGTTATAGTAAAAACATTTTTTACAGAAATTCTAAGTAAGGGGGATAATTCTGAAATTTGTGCTAGAGTTATGATTCTTGTCACACATCATGTGGTTGATCATAACGAACATAATTTTTCGTTTCGAGTAGATACCTTTAGAAATAAAGAAAGAGTAAATAAAATAATATTTTTTAAGGAAAATTCTACGTTTATGGAGAGATAATTCTGAAAATATTGCTTCTAGAGTTCTGAAAATGTTCACACTTTATGTGTTTAATTAATAAGGAACATACATTTGAAGTTTAAAGCTGATACCTTAATAAATAAAAAGGTTATTCTAAAATATATTTTACTGCATCAAACTTTAATCTGAAACACTGACGCCTGGGGGAGTAGGACAGCTCGCCATATACTTTGTATAGTCAAGGTAAAAAGTAAAAAAGTATATGTATTTGTTTTGTTTGTATACTTACAGGACACAATGAATATCTGATTAAGGTAATATTCACAAATCATCTGATCACTTTTTTCTCCCTTGTCTTCTACTTGTTTGTATACAATAATAGGAGTCAGTCCTTTCACCAGAACTGCCACATCTAGCTGAACAATTATATCTTCTTTACACCTCTGATGTTTGAGAGCATGACTCAGTGCTTTCATACGTGACAATGTTGGGTTTTCGGCAGATTCCCCTATACATCTCTGTAAGAAAAACATAAGAATACACATTATATTAAGATATAAACAGCAATTATTAATATCAAAATAAAAGTGAAACACCAAATGTTGAATGTTATGGAACAAAGCATCTATGTGGTAATGATTATCATTTACTAATCTTCTGACATGCAGTAATATAATCATCATATCATATTTGCTTACTTCTTATTATTAATTACTTAAAGATCCTGTAACACATTTTTTTCATGGTTTTATTTCATAAATATGATGCTCAATTTAAATCTGTCAATATTATAAGTTCCAATAGGCATTATTATAAAGAATAACTGATATTAACGAATTTAACATTTCATGTAAATAAAGGGAGGAAATAAGAAATTTATTTCCTATAAATTCTAAGTCAAATTTTCCAATTAGAAATGAATGCATATAATTTATCAATTAAATATAATGTGCACAAATATTTGTAGTACACATTTTACATATTCTTCAATGTTTGAAAATTGTTTTTTTTTTGCATAATTATATACAATATATATTTTTTTTGGCAAACGTGGTATCCACACAGTAACAATATCAATCACAAATCATACAGGATCTTTAAATGTTCTAACTTCTAGTAGTTGTAAAAGTAAATGCTATTATTATTTTAAAGGTTCATTGGGCTAGGTACAAAATTGTATCCTATTTGTTTCATTGTTATCTACACACGCCACAATAACAAACTGTTCAATTTAAAATAGCTTCACACAAAATAAAACAATTTGTGTTTTTGTATATATAGTGGAAGCTATCAACATTATAACACTCACAATATCCGGTACTGCTTTGATTTCTACAACAGATTCCATCAATTCATCCACTGACAGAGATTTCAGACGCTCAAGTGCATTTGTGTACGCCTCCAGCTTGCATTTCCTCTTGGTTATATCCCCTCCTCGACCAATCACTACAGACCCTATACTTAGTTTACCTCGGAAGAAACAGAGACCGTTTGACATTTTTGCAACATCTGCTTGGAATTCATGTGAAATAAGCACACAAGATTGGGACACTGCTTGCTCTATGACTGCAACAGGACTTTGTGGTACATTTTTCATTGTCTGAAAAAACAAAAAACAAAAAAAAAACCCATAAAATTTACAATTACAGCAAAAACTTCAATTGCAACTTTATGGCTTCTTTTAAACAAACAAACTCTGTAATAATATCTTTATCAAAAATTGATGCTTACTAGTCATTAAAACTCTTATCATGCTGAACTTTTGTAATGAATATGCCATTTAAAGCATTTCATTATCAAAATACAAAAATTAAACAACCAGCAGAAGAGCCTGCCTGGTCAGATTGCATTAATTCCAGCAGGTTAGGTGCTAGACAAGCTAATGCGCAGGCTGGTCTGGATCCATGCTGGTCGCAAACACACTATGTTGGTTTTGTCATGACGCGGCTCATATTATCCATCATTTTTGGCCTGCCTTACTTTCTTCTGTAACTTTTATTTATCTATTTGTCTGTGTTTCAACACTAATGACATGACAACATAGTTACAGACTATATGTGCACTACTATCTTTGTTTAAATATGAATGTACTGATCATTATGTGTTTAGTTGTTCTTTTTTTTGTTTTATTGTATACTGGGGATATTGAATGAGTGCAAATTCAATACTGAATTTATTGAATGAGTTGAATAAAATTATATTTTGCGAGCTTATTTCATACAACAAGTTCAATAAATTCTGTATTGAAATTACACAAATTCAAAAGACTGTTTATCACACATCCAAAATAAAAAGTGTTTAAAGTGAAAAAGAATAATTTTTCATTGACGCGACTATAGTATAGCACTAACATTTAGTACGTCTTGACCCTATATTGGTATAATGCAAATGACGTCACATGAAAATATATGCACGGCTGTGCAGTACCATTTTTACAGAGTCGCATAAACGGCACGGGTACAATGTATGTGAAAAATAGGATATACCGGTATGACACACTCATAAAGTATCTGTAATATGAACTTCAAATAAGTTTTACTGAATCTACAGCTTTGTTCCTTCATATTTCTGATACTTACTAGAAGAGCATTAACAATCCTGGTTAACACACTATGCATCTCTGGATCATGTTTACCGGCCTGACTTTTTTCTTTCTTTATTAAATCTTCATCAAACTTCTGTAATTCTGTTTGAAGTTGCTGCTCCAACTGTTGTCTAAAATATTGTTACAATTTCATATATTTAACTCAAATCTGGGTTTATCAAATTGGAAATTTAAAAGTTGATGTAGCTCGGTTATACATGTTTGTAAATGAAGCCAAGCTCTATACTGGTGGCAATGGCTTATCACTTCTTCAGTCCCACTAGTGTAAAGGTTAAAATAAAACTAGAAATAAGTCCTTAGGACATAGACAAGAGGGCCATTATGGCCATGAAATTGCTCACCTGTATATAGGCACATTGGCCAAGGCCAATTTTAAACAAGGGGCTTTTATTTGAAAAAACTTGGTAGACAACCATATGAAGATGTTTCATGATAAATATCTAAGCTCTAGCCGTTTGGGGTTTTTATAAGAAGATCTTTTTAAAGTTTTTACTATACACATATAAGGAATATCAATGACTCCTGGGGCAGGGCCAATTTTAACCTAGGGACGCCGAAAAAAAAAGCGATCACAAAAGCTAACCATGTCACTTTGTGACAGGTGAGCTAATAAAACAAGAGGGCCATGATGGCCCTGAGGTCACTCACCTGTGTTTAGCCCAACCGGAGCGGGGCCAGTTTAAACCCCAGGGCTTTTATTTGAACAAACTTTGAAGACACCCATTAGAAGATGTTTCATGATGGTAAGTTTTTACTACACACATATAATGAAAAACAATGACGCCCCCCCCCTTCCCCCCACACCCCGGCAGGGCCAATTTTAATCCAAGGGCTTATTCCAACAAACTTGGTAGACACCCATAAGAAGATGTTTCATGCTAAACATCTAAGCTCTAGCTCATTGGGTTTTTTAAAAGAAGATTTTTTAAGTTTTTTACTATACACATATAGTTAAAAACAATGACACCCCTGGGGCGGGGCCAGTTTTGACTGCAGGGCTTTTATTTAAACAAACTTTGTAGACACTTACTAGATGCTTAATATCTAAATTCTAGTTATTTAATTATTTTTAAAGAAGATTTTTAAGTTTTTGCTATACACATATAAGGAAAATCAATGACCCCTGGGGCGGGGCCAATTTTGACCCCAGGGCTTTTATTTGAACAAACTTGGTAGAAACCCATTAGAACATGTTTCATGCTAAATATCTTAGCTCTAGCTCTTTGAGTTCTTTAAAAGAAGATTTTTAAAGATTTTACTATATGCATAAAGGGAAAATCAATGACCCCCTGGGGCGGGGCAATTTTGACCCCAGGGCTTTTATTTGAACAAACTTGGTAGACACTCATTAGAAGATGTTTCATGCTAAATATCTTAGCTCTAGCTCTTTAGGTTCTTTAAAAGAAGGTTTTTTAAGATTTTACTATATGCATATGTGGAAAATCAATGAACCCCTGGGGCGGGGCCAATTTTGACCCCAGGGCTTTTATTTGAACAAACTTGGTAGACACTCACTAGAAGATGTTTCATGCCAAATATCTAAGCTCTAGCTCCTCGGGTTTTTTAAAGAAGATATTTAAAGTTTTTTCTTTTGGTTGCCATGGCAACCAGAGTTCTGCATGGAATTAAATTTTACGGAAGAACGGACGCCGGACGAAAAGCAATCACAAAAGCTCACCCTGTCACTTTGTGACAGATGAGCTAAAAAATACAGCATGAGACCAAAATAACCTCCAATGAAGGTGCATACTGAGTACCTTTATCTTTACTGTAACTCACAGCAAAAATTTCAAAACACTACTTTGATGATCCTCTGTTACTGTAATGCTTGTTTTACAAGCTAGCTATAAGGCAATTATAGGGGTGGCAAAGTGTACAATAACTGAGGCCAGACAATAACTTAAATCATATGTACATGTCATAGGGTGTAATCAACCTTAATCTATTTGGTTGTTCTTATTTTAGCATGGCTAGACCAGTGAAGCAGTTTCACCTTCTAAAGAAATAAGAACAAACTTCAAAGAAATCAATTAGATAGCAAATGTCTGCCCTTAAAAAAATTGAGGCAAGCAATTGTGTACCCTTTCAAAACATATGAGGGGGCAATTGTCTGCCACTGCAAATTAAGGGGGCAAATGTCTGAGAGCACAAATGTCCGGGAATCAGGTTATATAATACTTCAATAGATCAATACCATGCTCTTTTCAAAATGTATGTTCATGTCACTGATTTGAGCCGCGTCACGACAAAACCAATAAGGCGTTTACGACCAGCATGGATCCAGACCAGCCTGCGCAGTCTGATCAGGATCCCTGCTGTTCGCTTACAAACCCTATAACAAGTAGAGAAACTGATAGCGAACAGCATGGATCCTGAACAGACTGCGCGGATGCGCAGGCTGGTCTGGATCCATGCTGGTCGCAAACACACTATGTTGGTTTTGTCGTGATGCGGCTCATTTATACTTACTTTGCAGATTCTACTCCAGGATCTTTTAAACAGAATAGTTCTGGTATAGTCTTAGTCTTCAGTACAACAACGGCTTTCTCAAAAACTTCTCTCTTCAATTCTTTATTACTGGGCTTCAATCCTCGGGCCAAAAATAATGGTCCAACCTTCAACACGCCTGTATACATCGGGGTTGTTGATTTCGAAATGCCTATGTTCACTGATTCAAATGTTGTCTAAAATAACAATGTTGGGAGTAGAATACCTTATGTTAAAATTTGTTAGACATAAAATGATAAAATTCAATTATACATTACAAACAAGGAACATCGCAATGCGATGCAACCAGGTTTTCAGCAAAATATTTCACAGAAGCTTTGTCATGAAGGGGCATTTGTTTTTAATTGAACTTTTAGGAGGAATTATGGCTTTTTTAATATTCTCAAACAAAAATGATTGAGAAATTTTATGTTGTCTATTCGCCTTTTTTCCCCAAATATTTTAGAAAGGTAAACAGTACTTTATTTTTGCTTAATTTTTGCATTTTTGCGTCTCTTGTCATTTTCTTTTGTCAACAATATTGGCGTGTGGTGTTTTGTGCGATATCAAGAAAAGTATGTTCACAATTTTAAAAAAATACTTGAATGATGTCTTGGAAGAAACATGGGAATTTAGTGAGCGCCAGGGCACTTGATGACAAAGCTTCTGTGAAAGTTTGGTCAAAATCCATTGAGAAATGTAGGAGAAGTTACGCACTGTAGAAATTGTTCACTATATATTCTGTATAAGGAAACTAGAACTCCGCGAGTCGGATGTGTCGCCTTGTGAACAATGTAGTTTAGGGGAAATGGCCAGGACAAAAATGAAATATGAAAAATAAAAAAGGGCAATAACTAAAAAAATAATAAGTGCAGAGCAGCAGTTTCTGTACACTGCACTTCTTATCAATAAGATCTATCATTCTATGATGTTTCAAGTCCATAGCTTTCATACTTGAGGAGAAATGACCATGAGGACAAAAATTAAGTAAGAAAATCAACAAAGGGCAATAACTCAAAAATAAGAAATGCAGAGTATCAGTTCTTATGCACTGCACTTCTTTTTAATGAGATCTATCATCCTATGAAGTTTCAAGTCCATAACTTTTATACTTTCGGAGAAATGGCCTGGACAAAAATTAAGTATGAAAATTAACAAAGGGCCATAACTCAAAAATTAAGAAATGCAGAGTACAGATTCTTGTGCACTGCACTTCTTAATAATGAGATCTATCATCCTATGAAGTTTCAAGTCCATAGCTTTTATACTTAAGGAGAAATGGCCCGGACAAAATTAAAGTATGAAAATAAACAAAGGGCAATAACTCAAAAAATAAGAAATGCATAGTACCAGTTCTTGTGCACTGCACTTCTTCTTAATGAGACCTATTATCCTATGAAGTTTCAAGTCCATGGCTTTTATACATTAGGAGAAATGGCCCGGACAAAAATAAAGTATGAAAATTAACAAAGGGCAATAACTCAAAAATAAGGAAGTGCAGAGTACTGTTTCTTGTGCACTGCACTTCTTAATAATGAGATCTATCATCCTATGAAGTTTCAAGTCCATAGCTTTTTTAGTTGAAGAGAAATGGCCCGGACAAAATTAAAGTATGAAAATTAACAAAGGGCAATAACTCAAAAAATAAGAACTGAAGAGTACCGGTCCTTGTGCACTGCACTTCGGGTTATTGAAAGAAGCATGCATACCAAGTTTGAAGTCAATCAGACTTATAGTGCCTGAGTTATGCTCCGGACAAGCTTTAGGGGACGCCGACAATGACACAGACGCTGCCGACAAAAGTAACCCCTGCCGACAAAGGGCCATAAGTATTTGTGCCAGGCACTTTGATAGCAAAGCCCTCTGCTTTGAAAATATGTTGAGCACACTATATATTCTGTCATAGGCGACACAAAAATATACAAAGGGCCATAATTTGGTCAAATATTATCCAATCACAAAACCCCGACAATATGTGCCAGGCACTTGATAACAAAGCTTCTAAGAAAGTTTGGTTTTCAAAATCCGTTGAGAAATGTAAGAAGTTGCGCACAGAATGAAATTGTTCACTAATATATTCTATAATAAGGTCAAAAAAAACAAAGGGCCATAATTTTAGGTCAAATATACAACCAATTGCAAAAACCCTGGCAATATGTGACAGGGCACTTGATGACAAAGCTTCTGAGACAGTTTTGTCAAAAATCCGTTGAGAAATGTTAGGAGGAGTTGCGCACAGAAAAATTTTGTTCACTATATATTTTATATAAAGTAAAAAAAAAACAAAGGGCCATAATTAGGTCAAATATTATCTAAATCGCAAAACCCCGACAATATGCGCCAGGGCACTTGATGAACAAAGCTTCTGTGAAAGTTTTGGGTCAAAATCCGTTGAGAAATGTAGGAGGAGTTGCGCACAGAAGAAATTGTTTACGCCCGCCCGTCCGCCCATCCGCCCGCCCGCCCGCCGACATACCTCAATCTAATAACCAGTTTTTTCCTTCGGAAAACCTGGTTATAAAAACCCCAAGAATTTATCTCAGAAGTCATTTGCGTAATACAAACAAAGCTCAAGACCTTATTGTCAGCTTTTGATATGTGTAAATTTTTTAATTCCAATAGCTTCATTACTAAATTGATTTGAGACGCGTCACGACAAAACCAACATAATGGGTGTGTGACCAGCATGGATCCAGACCAACCTGTGCAGGCTGGTCTGGATCCATGCTGGTCCCAAACGCACTATGTTGGTTTTGTCGTGACGCGTCTCAAATCAATTTAGTAATGTGTCAATATATAGGACAGAGATACCTCCATATTTCACTGTATTCTTAGTACATGTATGGACAAAGTGGTGGATTATACTTAAATACTTACATTTTATTTTCACTATTGTTCTTTCTGCCACATTAAGAAAAAACATAGGCATGTAACAGCTTACATAATGAATGACATCAAAGAAACAGTAGTTTCCTAATGTTCCTGTAGCTACGTAAAGTACACTGTAATACAGTTATAACACCCATGTTGGGTTCTATTGAGATATCAAAACACATTATAGTAGGGTTCTGATATATAATGGCAATGTTCATCAAGAGAGCAGACTGTTGACAGGTAAAAATTCTCCATAACACACTAACAATGTACCTGTACATACAATGGTAACTTTTTGTGATATTTCAATCACTGAAAATAATTTACAATTACAAAATCTGCTATAACACGATGTATCCAAATATGTAAGCACACAGGACAGACTAACAAGGGCAATCTAGGTGCTTCCTCAAATTGTGTCTATAAGATATTTGTGATGAACATAGTATGATCAAAAATTTATACAAAAGGTGAGGAATAAAAACAGGCATACATGGATTCCAAGAACACTGAATGTCTCTGAATACATGACAAAATAACACTAACTGAAAGTAAAAATAGACACTTCTTACCTCAAGACCAATTCTTGTGTGCCCTATAGCATTCTTAATGATAGAAACTGGATTTTTTTCTACAGATGGTTTGTCACTTTTCAAATATGCACATAGTCTCTGGACCTGACAATAAAATATATCAATTAATGGCTATGACTTGCCTACATATCAATGGGAGTGACTTTTTTATATATCAATAGAAGACTTACTAGCTTAACAAAAGGGCCATAATTGCCCTTGGTTTGGTAAAATTTTTTTACACATTTTAAATAAAAACAAGTAGAAACAATAATTTTGTTTGTGTGACTTGTTAGATGAATGCTATAATTTGTTTCTTTACAATATAAACTTTTTGTTTTCAAATTGATGCATACAGGTGTCATTTAAGATATATAACTGGCCTATGTTGTCAAATTTACAATTCCTTATAGTGCCCACTAGGGGGTGTCATACCTTTAAGGTGTATCCTGAAAGACTGTTGTGTTCAAGTTTGAGAACAATCCATTTAAAAATAACAATGTTACAACCACAGATAAAGAAAAATTTTAGACTTTTAACACTAAAGGTCGTGGTCATTTATGAATGAAGGTCAAGTTTAGTCTGGTCTACTTGAAGGCCATGTACCAAGGGTTGTTGTGGCCAAGTATACACTATACATCAAGAACTTAAAAAGCTATGATCAACATTAAAGTTTTGTGACAGCAACAGCAATGGGAACATTGCCCTAACTGTAATAATCTCTCTTATTTTTTCTTAAAAAAAAGGTCAAGCTAATAAGCATTAAGACAAGTTTACCTTATCAGACATAGACATATCTTTAATATCCAAATCTTCCTTTATATCCTCCTTACAATATCGTTCCCTTCCTCTAACATCTCTACCAAACTCGTCTACAGAAGAACCTGATACTGAACCTGTAATATTAATATTAATAATAATAATAGTAATGTATTGTACTGAATTCTGCTAAAGAAATGAATAAGTTTTATTGTATAATTATGAAATTTTACTCTGCCATCTGATTGATTGAAACAAAATTAGTTTGACCTTTTTGTTTTAAATGTTTCAAATCAATTATTTTTGGTGTTGGACTAATTTGTTTTTTTTTTTTTTTTTAGTTTTTTGTTTTCATTTGTACTGGGGAAAGGGGTGTTATGTCCCATCAACAAAGTATAGGCTATATGGTAACTTTCCAGCTTTACTGGTGGAGGAATACCTCAGGTGAAATCTCCACTTTATTTCAGGCACAAGCATGCACCAATGTTCTGTAAGCTAGCTGGATAGCGTTCTGGTGTAGAATAAGACAATGCATACATAGCTTGAACCAACAATGTTGAGAGGAAAGCGGTTCAAAGTCAAAGACCATAACCACTTGGCCATGAACCTCCCTCATTCTTATAGTAAACATTTGTCTGGCAGCATATTTCAAACAACAAGTAAGAATTTTGAATAATAACATTAACTTAATACTTTACTAAATATATATGACATCAATACATAAAATATACCTCTTGGTGATCCACGCTCTCTGAATGACCCTCTATCTCCGCCCCTTCTATCTCCGCCCCTTCCTCCACGACCCCGCCCTCTATAATGTTTATCATCATCCCAGTCTTTCTTTAAAGGTCTTCTATCATCATCTCTGCTAGAGCTGAATCGGTCATGATCCACACTTCCTCTCCCTCTCATATGCCTTCCTTCACCCCTTCTGTCACTAAAATGACCTCTTCCCCGGTCTCCGTGCCCTCTACCCCAGTCCCCATGCCCTCTACCACGGTCCCCATGCCCTCTCCCCCGGGTTCCTCGACCTCGACCACCACTATCACCATCTCCTCTGGGCATCTCAGATCCATTTTCAAACTGTTCCCAATCACGACTTGCCTCATTGTTCCTTCTTTGATCTATTTTCATAAAGACCAGATATTTGTTTTGAACAGTAAATTTACTGTACACAGTACACTAATAATAACATAAATGATAATAAAATAGTAATACTAAATCATGCAGTTACTTTTTCATTATCTTTATCTAGACTTTGTATTCCAAATTTGCATTTTTTTACCATTTCGCTTTACATTACAGTTGCAAATAGAAAACAATCTAAATACAATATAATTTCAGCGAATTTCTCGTATATGTTTCTTTTGTTCACTTTTTATGCTGACACAGAAACACTATCCTACTTGTCCAAGTTTTATTGTTTTCATGGGTTAAACTTTGTTTTCAATTTTACTGTTGGTATATCGTTTACAGATAAGAATTCAGTATTTCACATTTATGATCATGTCTCTCCTGACTGAAATCATGTAATTATTAAGCTTGCATGTATATGCAAGGTGTGAATTATCTCATTATATTGGGCAATCCGTTAAAGAATCTAAAATACCAGATTGCTCACTTTGTCACTGAACATATTTAATTTATGTATTTCAACAATATTTAATAATGGATAAACTAAAAATGGATATCAAATATTGGTATTTGAAAATTGATATCTAAGCATAATCACAACATGTAATATAATTAAACTAAACACCTAAACTTAAAATTAAATATTAAATAATTATACTGTTTGAAATCAAGTTACATTTAAACTCACAAATCCCTGTATTAAAATGAAGTTAATTTTAGTAAAATTTAATTTTTGCAATACTCAGTCCATGCGGAAAAAAATGAAAATTAGATACATGCAATAAAATCCTGATACACGATATACTCCTTTGTCAAAAAACTCTTACCCTGTTCCCTCCTTGACCTAGGGTCTGCATATTCATCCCATGAAGGCCTTTGTGTGTTATCCTCTCTTGGAGGGCCCACAGGTGGAAAATCCTCTCTTGGAGGGGCCCTTGGTGGATAATCATGTGGAGGAGCCCTTTGTGGATAATCCTCCCTTTGAGGTGCTCTTGGGGCATAATCCTCCCCCGGAGGTGGCCTTGGCATATAATCACCTCTTGGAGGGGCCATTGGTGGAAAATCCTCCCTTGTGGGGGGTCTAAATGGATACTCTCCCTGAGGATAAGGTCTTGGTGGATATCCCTCACCTGCAGGTGGCCATCGTGAATAGTCCTCATTTGCAGGAGGTCTTTGAGGATAGCCCTCAGGAGGTCTTTGAGGATAGCTGTCAGGAGGCCTAACAGGATAACCCTCAGGAGGCCTTTGAGGGTAGCCTTCAGTTGCTGGTGGCCTTGGTGGGTAATATGGAGGGTAATTATCCCATGATGGCATGTTTGGTAAATAGCCTTCACCTGCAGACCCTTGTTGATATCCTTTTCCTGCAGCCCATGCATTATAACTAGTATTTGTTGTAGATGTTGCTGGGTGCTCATGTTTTAAGGGAGGTCCTTGAGGATTCATACTATTAGGGACTGGATAACCCATAAGTGATTCTTCAAATCTTGCAGGTTTAAAATCATATCCTTCCCATCCTTGAGGCCTTGACTCTTTTCTTGGTGGAGCCCATTCATCTTGTGTTGCTAGGTATCCAGGTTGTGCCCACTGTTCAGGGTATGGTCTCTTATTAGGTCCTGTTGGTGGCGGTGGTGGTGGTGGAGCATATGCCATTTTATGACTAAAAATGAAAAGGCAATGTAATATCAATATAGAATTAACTAGCAAATTATAAAAGTATTGCAAGCAATACAAAAGTCAAGTGTCTGCAACATTCTGAAGGGTCATGACCATTCAATTATGCCATTGTAGAAGAGAAGAATAAACTTCTGATTTTTAGTTTGTGTGTATAACTGTAATGTGATTAGTTTCCATTTATTTATAAAACATGGATAATTGGATATGTATAACTAATGTTTCAGCTTTGCTTTTTTTTAAATTCCAAGAACTTTAAAAGTGATTTCAGGATACTGAGTTTTAAGCGACAGGCAGGTGGACTGACAAACAGAAGGCCAGAAGGCAAACTCAGGTACTCACCTGAATAAAACATTTATAGAAGCAAATTCTTAGACCAAAGAGGAGGTAACTCTAAAATTAAAGATGCTAGGGTTATGAACCATGTCATATATAATTTGAATGATTACAAAGAACAATTATCTTAAATCTAAAGTAGATAACATTTATAGTAGCAAAGAAGAAAAATAATACAAAATGGAGATAATTTTCTCAAGACCCAGGCACTAGATTTATACACCTCTTATATTATTATGATGCAGGTGTTGATAAATGAACATACATTTAAAATTTGAAGTAAATCCCTGGAGAAATAAGATAGTAATAAAATAAATAAAGAAAATTCTAAGTGTAAGTGGGGGATTATTCTGGAAATATTGTTGCTAGATTTTCTACTTGTCATATTACTATGATGTGTTTGTTTTAAGAAATAAAGAGTAGAAACTAGTAAGAGTAAAAAATTCTAGAACAAAAATTGATGTTCAAGCAGGATATAATTCCGGAAATAGACAAGCTAGAGTTGAATCTTCTCACACATATTACTTGAGTTATGATAAGAAACATATATTTGAAGTTTAAAGAAATAAAGAAGCTATAGAAAAAAACAAAACATTTTTTCATGAAAAGTTCAAGGGGGGTAATTCTGATAATTTTGGTGCTAGAGTTATGAACCTTGCCACATAATTATGTGAGTACTGATAAGGAAGTTTAAAACAGATTCCTTAAAGAAGTTGCGTAAGAAATTAAACTTTTTAAAGAAAATTCCAAGTTCAAAAGAGATCATTCTGGAAATATTGCTTCTAGAGAGTTCCGAATCTTATCATCAAAGATGTGGTTGATGATTGGGAACATACATTTGAAGATTGAAGTTGATACCTTTAGAAATAAGGAAGTTATAAGAACAAATATTTTACTCCACAAAACTTTAATCTGAAATCTAAATGCTGGTATAAGGACAAAATAACAGCTTCACTTCAACTCACCTTTGACAATTTTATCACAGTTGGAATTCCAGCCTGCCTGTACATCTGTCTTTTTTGATCCCATGATTTTACTAATTTTTTCCCCCTCTTACAAATGTCAGTCAGGGATCAAATGTTAAACTCATTAACAAATGTTTCTTCTGTTTCTTTAGGGATTCTTATTTCACCCTATTCTGCTTTTCTAATAATTTTGGATGGTAAAGTCTCAATGTGACACTTGTAAAAGAGTCAATTCAATTTTTTTTAATTCATAATTAACCCTTAACCCTGTTGAATTTAAGATGTTTTAAACCTGTTTGTGTATAGAATATGTTCAGATTAGCCTGGCTCAATACTTATAGCAAAATCTGCTGTATGTCACTATCATTGCTAGATCTCAGAGTGCTAATACAAACAATTTTCTCTATCAAATTTGTATACAAACACACACTATAACCTTTGCCATGGTTTATATAACTGGTTAACTGGTTAACAAACTCTCATAATAAACTTTGACAGTTTATTTGACTGGTTTATTAACTCACATAATACATTTTGCCATGATCTTTTTTGACTGGTTTACAAACTGTCATAATAAACATTGACAAAGTTTATTTGACTGGTTTATTAACTCACATAATAAATTTTGCCATGATCTTTTTTGACTGGTTTACAAACTCTCATATATTAAACAGTCTATTTGACTGGTTTACTTACTCATATAATAACCTAAATGAAAATGTCTGCTGATAAACTACATTTTTCAGATAAAATTCATTTTTGTTAACAGTTAACATTTTAAAAATTGCTTATAACTAGAATCTTAGCTTAAAAACAAATTATCATGTTAACTGTAACAAAAACATGATGCTAGACACAACTGAAAGCAACATTAGCATAAATCAAGTTATGATTATAATAAGTTACTACAATGCTGCACTTTGTATGTTTGCATCTATCTTTGATATAACTAATTTTATCTGATCATGTTTTCATATTCAGTCACGCCAATACTGTAAATTATATGATGACTTTCAAGCTTTAATGGTAGAGGAAGACCTCATATGCCCCTTTGTGCATTACTTCAGGCACAAGTGGGCACCTGAGTTAAACCACCATCCTACCTTCTATAAACTAGCTAGATAAATGTAGCTCCCTCACATGAAAGAGATCTAAAGACCCTGATCGGTGTCAAACCCACAGCGGTGAGGAGCAAAATGCTTTAAGTCAGCAACCTTAACTACTGGATCACGGAGCTCTTTTCCAATCTAAAACTATACATAACTCTTCTTTTTAAGCATAAACAGAAATAATTTTCAAAAATGAAACCTAACTGTTTATATGCTAATTGTAGCATATGTTTTACCAGTTAGCAAAATAAAAGCCAAAGCTCAGATAACTGTGTTAACATATGATGCATATAGCAAATCAAAACAACACCATTTAAAAACTACCATTCACAACATCTGATTTGTAACACTGCTCCACTGACTCTGAAAATTATTGATAATTCTCAGATGCCTGTTGGAGCAAGTAGTCCTACCAGATATATACCTTTCTTGTTGCTTCTCCAACAGTTTTCAATTTCACACTTACCTACAAATAAGAAAAAGAAAATAATTGTGAACATTTATCAAATGACATTATACAACATTTAATAATGAACATGTTATTTTTACTAAAGTTCAGAAATAACCAAAGTACCACTATGTACATTATCTAATATACATGCTGACAACTTGGTAATCTGACTGACCATCATATCAACATTTCACATGTACGCCAAATTGTACCAAATTGTACTCTTAATATTTCGCAAAGACTTTTTCATATTCTCATCACAGTATGTTAAAGTTTTTATCAAAATAAACGTGTTTTGTTAGCCTGTTGATTACATAATCAGCTTGACACTTGACTTGGCCAAATTGTTGCCAGGGTCTTTCAAATAGAATGGTCTGAAAA
Organism: Ruditapes philippinarum; assembly: GCF_026571515.1. Taxonomy (NCBI): domain Eukaryota; kingdom Metazoa; phylum Mollusca; class Bivalvia; order Venerida; family Veneridae; genus Ruditapes; species Ruditapes philippinarum. Next base: position 201,740 of record NW_026855254.1, read on the forward strand.
CACGCTATATAAACCCTTCTCGCTACAAATTAACATGTCTCAGTATAACTTGCTGTAGTTTGCTATACCCAAATTATGTAAGTGCTCAAAAAAAAGTACGAAAATTAAATACAGGAGCAAAAATGAAAGGAAGTGGCTAGCCATACGGGCTCGCACGGCTAGCCAAAAGTTCTAGCTGTGCCTGACAGTCATGTACAACTAGCCAGGACACACTGTATAATGTCTATCTGTGCTGCACTTTTCAAAATTATATTAAAGCCGAAAATATTTAATGTCTTTAAACGAGGATATTAACTAAGTATATTTTGTCTTCTGTGTTCACTTAAATAAAGAAGCTCCACCATTTTGCCCAAAAAAAAATAAATACAAAGGTAAAGCAAGCGTTGTAATCTTCATAAAAAGTGTCATAGTTGCATGACATTTATACAAAGTATATGTGTATGCAAAATTATATTTATGATTAAGCAATAAATAGTGATGTTATAAGTTATAATGTTGTTTTTCATACTTATTATTTGTTGTTTTATTTGTATGAAAGATTAATTATTACATTATTTTTGTTATTAATTAGGCACATAGAATAAAAACTGTTACTCAACTGCAATCAAACACTGTTTTTTCTCGCCATCTGGAGATGACAAAGATAGATATTCGTACTTTCTTTACCTTAGCCAACATGGTGATAAATCTCTAAAAAGCTAACATACGAAGAAAAAATTTTGCTGTTTCTCCTCCCTTCAAGTCATAAAATAACAAACATGCATTTTCGACTTTCAAATTTAATTTTGAAAAGTGCAGTACAGCAAGCCAATACAGTGTGTCCTATCTAGCTGTACGTGACTCACATATGGCTAGAATTTTTGGCTAGCTGTATGGGCCCGTCCGATTAGCAACTTCCAAAATGAAAATTCTAACATTATGTTCTTTTAAAGTAAGATCTTTAAACTTGCGTAAAAATAATATTGCTGAAAATATTTGGTTTTAAAACCATGATCTGTTGAAAAAAATACATTGCTTGTTAAGTATATTTGCTGACAAATGACACCATTTTGAAAATACACTTAATTAAACATGGCATCTTTCAACACATCAAGTCAAGTCAAGTAAATTTTATTTATAAGTCGGATACATCAACAATAGACATAAGCTCTGATGAGCTTTTTACACCGACTACATGATTTCAACTTTTTAGAATTATAAAATAGGAATAAATTTATAAAAAAAATGGTATAGCTGTACTGTACAGGGCTCAAATTTAACACTTGCAAACTCGCAAAATACTAGTTGAAAAATGATTTTGCGAGTTAGATTTATGACTATTTGCAATTTTTTGCGAGTTGAAGAAAAAAAGGAATACCCTCATTAAGAAAATCCGAAATATAAATGGGGTGTAATATTCGCAGGTAGCCGAGTTATAAACCACTATGCGCGCACTTGCTGTCTGGTTTACATTATCTATACCTTAACCTCGCTTAAAAAAGTACACAAATTTAAACCAGTCCAAATGTCATTTTGTCCGTGTAAATCAAGCGTGATCGGAATAAAATGTCTAAACGAAAAATAACGAACTTCTTCCCACTTACTGAAGCAAATGTGTCTTCCGATAACAATACTCTGAGTACAGAAGATGATTCACAGTCTATCAGAAGAAAGACAATCAGACCTTCAGTTAAAACGGTTAAAAATTGGGAGAAAAAACTGCATGTCAGTCTTACGTACGAACACGATGACGGTGGAAATGTTGCCAAAATATTTTGCCCCGATTGTTGTGCGCATAATCCAGACCAGACATCGTTGGTATGGCGACAATATTGCATTATTATTTTTTTACATGTAGAATGACATTTGATAAGAATCCCTGTCCCCTAAATCAAGTTTTTGAGTAGAAAGTTACGTTGCTGATTCGTACCCCGGGCAGTTCGAACTCGTCCAAATAAATAACAATTTTAATTTTGTTATTCTCTATATGATGAGTATATCTAGCAACAGCTTTGTCTTTCAGCACATCAAATATGATTTACAGATTAAACTTAGAATTGAAGTGTTATAATTTTTTTCATGCCCAATTTCATGATTAAGTCAGCTGTCACAAAATATGTTTAAACCTTTTACAATTTTAATTTTGTTATTCTCTATATCCAGCAACAACTTTGTCTTTCTTTTGAACTAAATACTGTAAATTTATGTGTTGCACTACAACATTTATTAATAAAAACATTTTCAATAAAATTCATAATTATGATACATAATTGTCACAACAATGAATTAATTATTATGGTACATGATAATTTAAACAATTAATGAATGTCAGTGATTTTTTTTCCAATTTTCAAAACAACCTGTGGCTTTCTGAAGGGGAAAATATAGCGCGATAAATCAGAAAAGGGGGAAATCAAATTCCAACAACTGAGAGTGGAATTTACCCACACATTTTATAAAATTTTTAATTTCAATTCAATTTATCATGCATGGTACATAGCAGAGGCTATAGGGATTCTAGCTGATATAATAAGTCAGATGCTGTTAAGTAATGGTTCTGGTGAAGTGCACAGGGCATTACAGGGGAAAATATTAGCTTTTTTAGGGGAAAATATACCTATTTTTAGCTAGGGGAAACAGCCTTTATTCGGCTGTAAAATACAGGGGAACAAATCACTGAATGAACCCAAAAGTTTAAACAATTTTGGTATTAAAAATTCATTGTCGTAAAAATGCTAGTTGAATTCAGTTTTTGCTAGTTAAAAATTTGTCCACTAGCAAAAAATTGCTAGTGGCCAAAAAAGTCAGATATACTAAAACCCGTGACACCTGTGACGTCCGTGACAGCATCATCACGGAGAATATAATTTACTGTCACGGGTTATGTCACGGGTTTTGTTATTTTGTTAAGTTAGATTATTTATTTAAATATAAGTTACTAAAGATTTTATTTGATTTTATGAATGATTATTTTAGTTTTATCTTTTAATTTACATTACTATCACGTTGCGATCACAACTTTATATTACAATAACGTCACGTGATTGACTTAGTAACGACGTCAGTTAAGATGGTAGAAACATAGAATTAAATGTCATTGAGTGCAGATCAAATTCTACGTCTTATGCGGTCCGAACCGCCGATATCGGAGCTTCCTTTTAGACCAAGAGGTGGCGAAACGTGGATTTTAAAAGGGGACGGTCTTAAAGCACAGGATTGGCGAGCTGACAGACATCGTTGGATAAACCAAGGTACTGTGGGTCTTCCACGCAAAAATCCGCGGTTAAAGAAAAAATATTTTTATATTCATACCGAGAATGGGGCATAGAAAGAATTTGTTAAATTTGTTTACCATGAACCTGAATGCATTAACGGTCCTTTTGTTTTTCAGTACATCGTCAATGAACAAATCTCACAGCTGATGTCCCATGGTAATTAAAAAAACCAGGAACGCCCTTTTTTAAGATCAAAGCCAAGCAGTCTAGAAAAATGGCTAAATAAAACAAAATCGGAGGATCCGAATTTAGTTTATAAGAAAGAAATTCATGACAACGACGAACAGCCAAGGGACTTAAAACAAATCCAAAATCTGCGACATAAAGGAAACACAGAACTTAGAATATCTCGTGATGCCTTATACAATCTGCATGCTTTAGCTAGAGACACAAGCAATCAGTTTATTCAGGTAATCAATACTTTCCCAAATTTAGTTGTTATATGCCGACATAAACTTATGTTCGATGAACTGGAAAGAGTTCTTTACCTTGACAATGAAAGTCAGTGCCTCAGCTATGACACAAATTTTCAACTTGGGGATTTCTACGTATCTACGCTGATATTTAGACACATTCTTTTTAAGGAAATGCCATGCATGCCAGCAATATTTATGCTGCATCAGAGCACAAATTCCAAAAACACCACGAATTATTGTTCAATTTTTTCAAAGAAAATGTAAGACTTCCAAAAACGCTGTTTCCTTGTGTCACAGACGGTGAACAGGGGATCATGAATGCTATGTCTTGTGTTCCAACACTTGTTGATGTGAGATGTTGGAACCACATATTAAATGATATTGGAAGATGGCTGACTGAACATGGATTTTCCAACTCAGAAGTTCTAGCATATAAGGATCATATTCGATTTATATTTGGAACAGATTCCAGAGATGACGGTATGGCTGCATTTGCCGAATTAAATACAGCCTGGGATGAACAATTTCCAAAGTATTTTGAAGAAAGAATATTACCTCAACTTGGGAAGGTTTCAAAATGGGCAATAGAAAAAATTACAAAGTATGACCCATACAGTGGCATAACTCAAAATCAGAGCGAAAGTATGAACAAAGTATTTAAACAACTCAATAAATGGAAAGAAGCCCCAGCAGATGTGGTAGTATTGTCATTTCTACGTCTTCATCAATATTATCTTAAAGAAATTTCTCGTGGTCGCGCAGGCATTGGTATGTACACTTTAAAAACTAAATACATTTCAGCTAAAATTGATCTCTCAGAAATTATCCAATTTATAGTTTTCACAACCAGAAGATATTGTAAATGGCATTCGTGAAAACCAATTTGTCTCTAATGCAGAAAATGACGCACATCCAGAACCAAATATCCCAAAGATTGATATTAACTTCTCACGCGCCGATGAACTTATGAAAAATGATAGAATCGTTTTCGCTCCAAGGCTAGGTACATTTACGATATTAGGACAAGATGACAAGGCTCGGGTTGTAACACTATTCCCCGAGTCATGTTCGTGTGGAAACACGCATTGCTATCATTTAATAGCTGTTAAGAAATCTATAGGTATGGAAGTGAACTTGAAAACAAAACCCAACCTAACAACACTAAGAGGTTTAGATGCAAAGAAAAAAGCAGGAAGAAAACGACCTAGACAAGATGATTTTGATTACATAATTTCCCCTGATAAAAATTCACGGAGAATTGAAAAACCCTTGACAATACAGCCATCGCGGAAATTACAGTCACCCGTGACCGATGAAGTCGAAAAACCTGTGATGATTCAGTCGTCACGGAAATTAGATTCACCCGTGACAGTACCAACTCGGGACTATGAGGAAAAATCCGTGATGACTCAGCCGCCGGAAGAACCATCGTATACTATATATATTGAACAGGATATTGAACCAGGAGAGCCAGTACAGTCCAACACATCGGTAAGTGGACCAGAATGGCTAGATATTGGGCAGATTAAACTTAAGGACAAAGAAAAAAGTATCCTGTATTCACCAACAGAGTGGTTAAATGATCGGTTGATTGATGCGGCGATGTCTCTTCTAAAGACACAGTTCCCACATATATGGGGGCTGGACAGTTGCCTAAATGCAGCAACTCTAACGTTTACTCGTGCTTTTGGAAATTTCATTCAGATGACGTAGAACTGCTTCGTGGTCACCTGATTCAATGTTTGGAAAAGGGTAAGCTTGTGCCATTTCCCACTGGCACCCGGTAGCTCGAGCACCCGAATGGTGTCAGATACACGGCATTTCTTAAGGTGTTTTGTTCTTGCCGAATGCCAGAAGATGGTTTGTATGTTGTTTGCAATAAATGCAAAATATGGTACCATCCAGAATGTGAGGGTCTACAAAAAGATGACATTCCTGGTACAAAATGTACACACCCCCAAAAGAGAAACATATGACGAAAAAAACGCATGTAATGTACAATTTGTATAATATATACTTTAAAACTTTAGTTTAAATTTAAAATAAATTTAATACTGTTCTTTATCGTCACTTGTTTTACTCATTTCCCTTAATTTATCACATGTCATAATGTTATGTTTTCATTAAATGAAGAAAAAAAAGAAAAAAAGAATCATTATCATTAGGATTAGTTGCATCGTCACGGGTTTTAGCTACCCTTCATGACAGACGAATAATTTGTAAATGTATCTGATTCTCAGTTTATATTCCGATATAATGATATAAATTTTGCGGTCCAGTTGAAACAATTAAGTTAACAAAAAGTTATAATTTGTAAATTTATGTATCTGATTCTCAGTTTATATTCCGATATAATGATATAAATTTTGCAGTCCAGTTGAATATAGTTATAGGCAAAGTGTACAGTTTGTCACGGTATTTAGTGCGTTGCATTATATATCACAGTAAATTTAGTGTGTCACAGATTTTAGGTACATGTCACGGATTTATGTCGTCATGGAATTAGATATTGTCACGGGTTTAAGGTGATCCCCAAAAAAGTTAAATTCGAGCCCTGATGTACATATAATTCAATAACTGAAATGACACCTTATGCTACAACAAAAGTGATTTGTTTATGAAACACATCCTTATTTTTTCCCCAGACCTTTAATTTACCCTTGTATGAAATATCATCCGAAATTTCTGGCCTATCCGAAATTAAAGAATTAGTAAAATTAGAAACTATCAGATTTAACGCATCAGAAGTTCTCCACAGTGAACCTCAAATAAGCATAACCTTAATTCCGTTTTGTTACATCAAAAAATGTACATATGCTGCTGAATATGTCACAATAATCTTGATATTCTTGATTTTATATCGTTCTTTTTTTGTTACGTGTTGTTGTTGTTGTCGGCGTCTCTAAAGCGGTACCACTAAAATACGCAACGGAAATTTTTTGGCGCAACGGGTGCAACATTTTAAAACATACTTACTTTATAGTGCTAAACAATCATTTTAGATGCTCAAATATAGCATATTGACTTTTTTTTAAAAAAGGGCGTTGTGCCTGTTTTTCTAAAAAAAATATCTCCGTTGCGCCATTAAATTTCCATTTTGCCAGGCATATAACCCTTTGAACAATGCAATTAAATATATACAATTTATGAAACATTTTAAAACATACTTACTTAATAGTGCTAAACAATCATTTTAGATGTTTAAATATAGTACATTGACTTTAAAAAAGGCGTTGTGCCGGTTTTTCTAAAAAAAATATCTCCGTTGCGTATTTTAGTGGTACCCTCTCTAAAGTAGAATAGAATACCACCCACAACATACTCTTTATTGATATTCAGCATGGATTCAGAGAAAGACGATCATTTGAGACACAACTCATTGAACTAACTGATTACCTTGTTGACAATCTTTCAAATGGCAAACAAACAGATCTCATACTTCTTGACTTCTCCAAAGCTTTCGATAAAGTAAACCATCTTAAACTCTTAGATACCCTTCAAGAACATGGTGTTTGTCCTCAAATTCTAAACTGGATACAGTCCTTCCTTATTGGCCGTAGACAGACAGTAGTTGTGGATAGTGACTGCTCATCTGAAGTTCCAGTTACGTCTGGTGTGCCCCAAGGCTCTGTCCTAGGGCCCCTTTGTTTCCTTCTATATCAACAAGCTACTATCTTCTGTCCTTAAATCCCAAGTCAGATTATTTGCAGACGACACTGCTGTATACCTAACCATTAATTCCTCCTCAGACCCCCAACTCTCCAACATGATCTAGACAATATGGTTCTGTGGGAGAAGCAGTGGGACATGGAGTTTAACCCTTCAAAATGCCAAGTCATTCATATTACCAAAAATAAAACCATAATTAAACACAAATATATGCTCCATGGCCAAGTCTTAGAGTCTGTTACAAATGCTAAATATCTCGGACTAGATCTATCTGCTGACCTTAAATTTAATACACATATATCTCGAATAACTTCCAGTGCAAACATATCCCTTGGCTTTAAAAATATTAAAAGAAATGTTATTACTAAAAATGAGAAAGTGAAAGAACTAGCATACAAGTCCCTGGTCCGGCCACAGGTTGAATATGCCTCAACTATCTGGTCTCCTTACACTAAACCCAATATTGACAAAGTTAAGATGATCCAGAGACGTGCAATAAGATGGGTTAAAAGGGATTACTCCCCTCACTCTAGTGTCACAGCTATGCGTGAAGAACTGGGCTGGCGATCCCTTGAACATCGCAGATTGGACTGTAGACTGATAATGTTTTATAAGATATACCATAACCTAGTTGCAATTAATCTCCCAACATATGTTCAAACCCCACATAGATTAACCAGACATATGCACGCCTTATCCCTACGCCAAATACAGGTATCTTCCGACTATCATAAGTACTCTTTCTTCCCTCATAGCATTATACATTGTACTATGGAATAAACTTCCTAGTAACATTGTCACCCTGCCCAACTTGAGTCAGTTCAAACAGGCAGTGGTGGGTTTGCAGTACTAGTCTTACTCCCAGTGTTTTTAAACTATTTTATCTCTTATCATCTTGTTTCACTATTAACATTTTAACCATGACTAGAATACATTTTCAGTCTCACCTTCCAAGCATGTCAATGTTTGGACTTTTCTTTTTTTTTAGCTTTTCTTTTCACCTAGCTTTTACTAACAATCCGGCGTGCACTAAATTCCTGCCTTTAACACTCGTAAGAGGGGTTGGCAGTATCCAGAGATAGATAGATAGAATAGAATAGAATATAATAGAATAATTTTATTTCACCAATCAAGGGTCATACTATATGACATATATAATCACAAGCATAAAGCATATGGCATGTAACAAAATATATCAACCAACAAATTGTGTATTGTATGGTAGAAATGAAGACAATAAAATAACTAAAGCTTAATTCGTATTATTGGAAAAACAAATAACACTGGCATAGTAATATCAAAATAAGAATTAAATAAATAAAACAGTATTAAAAAAAAAATAAACACTAATTAGTAATTACTCATTCGATATTCAAGTACAATAATATACATTCAATGGTCTGACAAATTTTTATTACTACTAGTACTACCTAACATAAGATTTCTTTTATTATAAATTTCGAGTCGGTATTTCGAAAAGACATTCAAGACTCTAGGGTCTTCCGAGGACATTAACCAAACAAATTTCTGCTTATTATTCAACATACAAAAGTTCTTATTTAATATTTCAATTTGTCTAAATAGTAGTTCTCTATTACTATCGAATTTTGTACAACACCTCTCTAAAGTATTAACGAATAAATAGAAATGATTTAATCGGCACAGTCCTTTCGGATGTCTTGCAAAGTGCACTTTTTTTAATCTGTCATTATTTAACATAATTTTAATTTTAAAACAGATTTAAGACAATTAAATGCGGGGGGGGGGGGGTGCTAGTGGAATTATGCGTATTTATATGCGGCAGTCACTTTTTATAACAGTGTATAAAAAGCTATATCTGCTTCAAAAATAATACTTCCAGAATGTTTGTATAAAAAACATGGTAGATAATAGCTTTTTAAAAATTATTATTATTATTATTATATACCACATTTCTATAGCACTCTTTTCATAAATAATAAATGTTCAAGAGTGCTTTACATAAATCCGATAAAACATAATCATATATATATAAGACATAATGTTCAACATAAATTAAGTAAACCTATTAAACAAAAATGATAATCTAAAACCAGAAAAGGATGGTAAGAAATACAGACACATTTAGTTTAAAATCAAGGCACAATTAAAATTAACACTGATAATATAGCAAAAGTAGTACATGATTTATGAACTAACGTCCATAGAACTTTATGAAATAATGTGTTTTGAGAGCTCTCTTAAAACATGGCAAGGTATTACAGTCTCTAATGTCAGGTGGTAACGCGTTCCATAATTTCGCTGCGGCTGTCTGGAAGCACCTGTCACCATATCGTACTGTCCGAGATTTAGGCACAACTAATGTCATTGAGTTATTCTGGGACCTCAGATTTCTGACTGGGATGTACACGTCTATCATGTCTTTTATATAGGCTGGTGATTGATCGATGAGGGATTTATATGTATAAGTCAAAATTTTATATTCGACCCGATACTCTACCGGAAGCCAGTGAAGTTCACGTAAGATAGGTGTTATGTGGTCATATTTGAGTGTTTTGGTCACAATTCTAGCTGCTGTATTTTGAACATGTTGTAACTTGGTCATTGACTGCTTAGAGACTCCATATAACAGTGCATTACAGTAGTCTAACCTAGAAGTAACAAGTGAATTTACTAGAAATTTGGTTGCTTTAACAGTAAGATAGGGTCTGATGTGACCGATTTGTCTTAATTGTGCATAACAGTTCCTACATACATTATTTACATGTTGTTCCATCCTCATGTTCGAGTCAAGAAATGCACCAAGATTGCGCACACTAGATGATTGGCTTATTTTCGAACCGTCGACTGTTCCTGTAACATCTGAAACAGGTTGTGCGTTATGTTCAGATGATCAACTCTGTTTTATCGCCGTTTAGCTTCAGCATGTTGGCATTCATCCAACTTACAATATCTTCAAGACATCTTTCAATACGGTTTATATTCTCTTGAATTGAAATATTAGTCACTGGTTTGAAGGATAGATAGAGTTGTGAGTCATCTGCGAAGAAATGGTTGTTTAGATTATGTTTACGGCAGATTTCTCCGACAGGTTTCGTATACATCACATAGCTCTTGGGTCCCAGGACAGACCCTTGAGGTACACTGTACTCTATGTGGACCGGCTGTGATAGTTTGTTGTTTATGCATACAGTCTGGTATCGGTCGGTCAGGTATGACGTCATCCATGCGAGTGGCTTGCCTGTAATTCCAAAGTGTCGTTCAAGGCGGCGAAGGAGCGTTTCGTGATCAATTGTATCAAAAGCAGCAGACAAATCAAGCATCACAAGAATAGTCACATTGTTATTATCCAAAGACCGTAGAATGTCATTTTGAACTTTAAACAATGCAGTCTCGGGCGAATGGAACTTGCGATAAGCAGATTGGTTGACCTCGTGTAGATTATTTGTCTTCAGATGGCTCTCAAGTCGTACGTCAACGACCTTTTCCAAGATTTTAGACAGGAATGGCAAGTTAGACACAGGCCTATAGTTTTTCAGTTCGTTAGGATCTAAATTTGGTTTCTTTAGAAGTGGTCTTATTCGTGAGTGTTTGAACATTTTTGGTACATAAGCAGCATCCAAGGACACGTTTATAAAACTGGTTATCATTGGTGTTAGTTCATATAGGCATTCTTTTAACCAACCATGTTGGAATGGGATCTAACTCACAGGATTTGGTGGCTGATTTTTTAATCAATGCTTTCACTTCTTGCTCTGTGGTTGGAGCAAACACAGTATATTTGACACCCGTATATTCAGATTCCATATCTACATTATCCGGTACCGATTGTGTTTGAGAACGTATGTTATTCCTTATTGTTTCAATCTTTCCGATAAAGAAGTCACTGAATTTTTGGGCAAGGCGCTCTGAAGATGAATCAAATGGTAGAATCACTTCATTTGTATCTCCAAGTAGACCTTTGGTAATCTTAGATAGACTTTTATGATCATTGCCACAAGACTATATTTTACTTGTATAGTATTCTACACGAGCTTGTTTTAACATCTTGTTCACACTAGAACAGTGTGTTCTGTAGATCTGATGGTCTATTGTAAGTTTAGTTTCACGCCATTTCCGTTCCAGTTTACGTTCTTCATGTTTGGCTTCGTGGAGTTGCTCTGTATACCACGGACAAGCAGGTCTCAATGTAATAGTCTTGTTAATGATCGGAGCATGTTTATCCAAAATAGAGGTTAGACTGTCTGAATACTCCATCATAAAACCATCTATGTCAGAAGGGATACACTCTTTGTTGAAGAATTCCATTTTCCGTATGTCATCTCGAAAAGAATCAATGTCAATTGCGCGAAGTTTTCTGTAAGAAACCAATTTCCGTACCGGTGCAGGTTTTGAGGCTTTGACATCAAATGTAACAGCAAAATGGTCACGTAAGATATTTCCACTAGAATCAGAGAGTCCAGGATCTACGACCTCTATGTTTGATACAATGTTGTCTGTTTCCCTTGATATCACTACGTCCAATGTATGACCTGCAACATGGGTTGGTTCTTGTACATGCTGATGCATACCACATGCATCAAGGTTACTTGTAAATTTTCTCGTATCGTTGTTGTCTGGTATATCTAGATGAAGGTTCAGATCGCCTACTATGATTGCAGAATTGTCAACTGTAGCGTACTTAGTTAAGAAAAGGGGCCACTCATGATCAAGGAAAGTGTTTGTATTCAACCCGTTCTGTTTAGAAGGAGGTGGTCTGTATATTACCGCTAGCCTCATAGAGTACCGCCCAATAACTACATTACAGTCCATGAACTCAAATTGTGAGAATTCCTTGCTTTGACTTGACGACTCAGTGGTGACTTGTATAGAAGCTTTATGGATGATAGCTACACCATCACCTCGCCTACCAACACGCGGGACATGTTTCATTTTGTAGCCAGGAGGCGAATGACGCCTGCAAAAATCATTGCGAAACGAATATTTTTTCAAAAACCCTACTTAAAAAATAGCAAATAATATTTTGTTCCGAAACATTTTATTCTGTCAACGTACAATATTCACGTGTGTTAACTAGCAAAGACGGTCTATGTTACAACTATTTTCGGGAATCAACCATATAATAATGGAACCAATATAATTTTATACCCTTTTAAAATAGTATAATTATTAATTACGCTAATATACTTTGTTTCTATTCATGTTTTGATAAGATTTTAAAAGTGGCCCAAACATTAATTAATGTCAATATGATATATAATTTACATGTATATGATAGACAACATCAACAACGAAAGGCGGCGCTCAATGACCGCAACCCCAACACGACCCAGCAAGAAGAACCAGCGGCAAGGGGCCCAGGAGGTACCCAAAGAAAATCAGGACAGCGCGCAGGCCATAGCACGGATAGGATAATCACTTAATAAATGATACTCAAAAAGAAAAAGTGACCGACAAGGAAATTAAAGAAAACAAATAATTGATATAATTGGCGGGGTGTATATGTATGTATATGGATCGATAAGTTTGAAAGTACAATGAGCAATTATTTAATAAGAAAAATATAAGGTAAGATAACAGAGAAAATAAAATATTTCCAGACGACACTAACAGCGTTGTTTTGATAAAAAGAGGAATAGCGTTGTAATGGAAATAATCAATTGTAAATACACGAGAAGTTCCAGAGGCAGTGGTAAGGTCGCATGGCTGCAGGCCGGATCTTTTTTGTGATATTCATTAAAATTAAGTGACTGATGGAACCCGTTTGCCACTGTCACAGTGAGTGATGAAACCACAAAATCTAGACATCAGGATACTGTTATAAATCATTCATTCTTTCAAAGCAGAATAAGTCACCTGTAAGAAAATGATATTCGGTCAAGTTTGTTTCAGTTTTTCTTTCAACCAATTTTCATGCAATTTAAGGACTTCCATATGTGAATAGGTCTAAGTGTATACAACACATAAATCAGTGTATTTACTGTATTTATTCGAAGAAATGATTATATGCTTAGAAAAGTTTAACCATCAACAAATTATTTATAAAATAAAACCATGTTAACAAACTCATTTTTGTAGAAACTTTTCTAGCATAATACATGTGAGAACGTTAATTGGAATGGATTAATGTTAAAATATAGCGGCATTTAAAACAAGAGCCACCTCCTAGCTGGTTCCATGCTCGACGTTTTCTTATTTCTAAAGTCAAACACATCAGCAGGAGGATATTGAGTTCTCCTAGTAACATGATTTAAATGTTTAAAGTAAAATTAAATTTAATATTTATCCTTGGCTGTCAATGAAATTTAAGTCAAGGTCATAGTTGAATAATTTCAGTTTTTTTCTTTTATCCAAGAATGAATGAAATCATAGATAAATAACAAATTTATGACAAATTAAGATACTTTAAACATTAAAGGTAAATTAGCAAAATTGCCTATATTTTACACATTTTTAAGAAATTTAATACGTAGATTTCAAAAATCGTTTTGAAAAAATGTTTTGTATACTCCTTTTGTAAAAAAATGTGATTAAGTAAGTCGTTTTTTTCCGTAACGCGATCGGTAATTTCCGCCGCCATTTTTGGTGATGACGTACGAATATCCCTTTCGATCCGTGTTAAACTGCGTGACAGTCATTCGTATGTAAACATTTCCCGTGTATACATCAAAAAAGCGAAGTGTCAGCTGTGTATATTGTATTATATTGTGTGTTTTGGAAGTTTTTGTAATATAGGAATGTGCATTTAAAGGATTTACTACTGTTTTATTTGATAATTTATCACAGTAATTTGAGTTCGTAACGAAAACATGGTGCATTGTGTGGCATTTGGATGCCTTAACAAAAGTGACAGTGGAGCAAATGGTTTCTATTTCCTAAAGATGATGCTTTGAGGAAGAAGTGGACAAATGCCGTTAGATCATTGAGAAAATAATGTTAACGGAATGTTAAAGCCATTTGTGCCGACGAAAACATCACGTTTGTGTTCTAGACATTTCAGTGACGAGTCATTTGTTCATCCACTAAGTATAATGAACTCAGTTGGTTTGACTTTTAAACTTCATCTAGTAAAAGGCGCTGTTCCTACAATTTTCCCTGAAATTGAAGCGTTTAAAGACAGCAACAAACCTTCATTAGTAAGCCACCGGCTAGGGCCACCAAAGAGGAAAGGAACATCTTATGGAGGCTTTGAGAAAAGGAATAGAAAATCGGTAAGAGCTAAGCATTTGTACAAGTTCCAAAATTACTGTAATCTGTTGCAAATATATTAGGCTACAGTATACTAATTCAATAGTTTTTGTATACTCAGTACTGTGTTATTATTATCAATATATTTACTGCAAGACGGACCGATTTTAGAAACTGATATTAGGAAGATGTCGGTCGAAGGGGATCATAATCTTCATAATAAAATACCATTGTGCTTAATTTGTTGGGCTATTGTGGTATGGGACAGAGGCATCCCTGGAGTCTTGGAAGCTCCCAAGCTTTTATTTTTAGAAAGGTGAGGAAATGAGCCGAGGGTCAAATCCTGCTAGGTTGGTAAAATAAATGTTGATCGTGTTGGTGTGGGGCATTCCGACTATGCTTGCCTAGGCCTTATATGTATGATCACTTTCATAAATCCCACCTAAACATTATAACCTGCAATATTTAGCCCCCAAATTTGAGCTGCAAAGAAAATCATAATAAATACTCAAATTCATTAACATTTTCTGAGACATAGATAACATAGATGTTATCTATGTCTCGGACATATTAAAGAAGCTAAAAATTCTCAGCATAGACTAATTTCAAGCCTGATAAAGTATGTTTCTTCATACAAAAATGCTAGAACAGTCTTAAAATTTAGGGAAATTAAATTGCTACAAGTTTTAAGTTAAGCAGGCACGCGTGATATTTTAACTGGGTAAGGAAGTTACCTATCTCTGTTATCTATGTCTCTGGAATAACCAATATACTAATAGGAATGATTTAAAAGATTTCTACAAGTTGTTTTGTTTATCTTTTATTGCACTCAATTCTAAGCAAGAGTCAATCATATACAACTTTAATTTCTTAAACACTCCTAACCAGTTATAATATATACAAAGTTACAAGTATCAATGACTGATGTTTTGTTTACTTGTTACAGATTACATTGACAAGCTAAATTCAGAGCTAATTCGACTAAGGATGAAATTCAGCTCTCACAAGAAAGGACAGTAAGCTGCATATCAACTTTATGTTGCACCCACCCCTGTCATCAGGAGCAAATCATGTCTCGAAGTCAGAAGCTATTTCTGCTTTCAAATCTAGGTATTCATGACACTAGATGTCATCAAAAATCCCGGGCATATTTGTATCCAGTGTATTGTTCTGAAGAAAAATGTGCTCTTATTGCTGTGACTGCACATGCAGGTAACACACGCCTGTCATATTTTGCCAGTCGATGCCAAATCCACCGTGCAAGTCTTCGTTAGGCCACATACCTGTATGTCCTGTTATGGAAATGCGATGATATGAAAGACTTAAGTATTTCCTGTTCTTTAAATACTTGAACGAGCATAAAAATACAGGTTAATGAAAAGACTTTTAGTGTCAACTTCTGTTTCTGTACAATGTTGAGCCCATTCAGGCTACAGTAATATGTTTACTATTATCATCTTTATTACAGGTGACAAGATTTATAATGCTAGCTTTTGTATTCTCCTGTATTATGTTTTGAACATTTATATTAATCTATTTGTAAATAGTTAGTTTTTTTTAAGAATTATCTTTTTATATAAATTATATCTTCTATAGACTTTAAGGCCCATTATGCCTCAAAATACTTTTTACTTTTATTTCTTGAAAGTTTTTTTGAAATTGTTGTATTCTTTTATAGTATCAAAGAAGTTACTCATTCACATACCTGTACCATCTTTTTATCCTTTGCTTTATGATAATGAATACAGTTATAGTATTTGATAACATTTTGCTACTTATTTATTACAAATAATCTCATTAATCACTACATTCTTCAGGAAATACACATATGGCATTCCCTTTAACTTTAACTTAATTATAAGATTGTAAAATTCAGAATTGACCTTTCAAATTTATTTGTTTCTGGGACATAATGTGCCTTTAAAATAATTGTTCTTTGTCATTTCGTACATCATGTTTGACAAGATTCATAACTCTAGCATCTGTTCAAGAAAGATGTCCTCTATGAACTTTTTTAATTTACTTTATATACCTTTAATACTTTTAGCTCATAATTTTGTAACTGTATTATTCTCAGATTTCAAGTTGTTATTTCTATAAGTGCATAGAAATGTTTGTTTAACTTTTATTGACATGGTTACAGCCATATTATATGGTGCAAAAATACAGAACATTTTAGTGCTTTCTAGATACTTATTTAGAAATATATATCATAATGGATTTTTATGCCCCCCCGGGCATATAGTAATTGAACCGTCCGTCCGTCTGTCCGTACGAGGTTAACCTAGAACGGCAAGTTGGATTTTTGTAAGTTCTACCTGTACCAATGGCTTCATAATTTACACACTTACTAATCCATACAAAGTATATGATCTGGGCAAGTTACATAACTATGGCTTCCATTTGCACTAAGTTATGGCCCTTTTCAGCACTTAGAAAATGAATAATGGTTTTCCTAAACCGGCAAGCTGGAAATATCTTATGTTCTATCTGAACTAATGGCTTAATAATTTTCACACTTACTTATCAATACAATGTTCATGATATTGCCAAGTTATATAAATGTGCCATCCATTTTCCCAGTAATTTCCCTTTTTATCACTTTGAAAATAGGGCCTTGTATGGTTAACCTATTCCGCCAAGTTGGATTTATCAAAACATTTCACATAATTACTTAATTGATTTAATGATATATTTCGTATTTGGTAGGTGGATACCTTTAACGGTCCTCTAATCTTTTGTGGCGTTAGGCGTCTCTAGGTCAAGGTCACTTGTGTAAAAAAATAAATCTAAACATTTCTGCTCATACAGCCTTTATTTTTAAGTTAATGTCTTTCATGTTTATAAAAGTCATACCAAGGTCACCAATGTCACCAATGTCAAAAATATATTTTTATGTCTTAAGCGGTGTTTTATCTTCAACACTAAATGTGCTAGAACCAATGATCCCACTGGTCCAGAAATGTATTCTAACAATATAATAAAACAAAAGCATTGTAATAAAGAAAAATGTCTCTAACTTAAAACTGTAACAAAGCTGAAAATAGAAAGTTGATGAAATACTGTTAATATCTAATGTAGTTGCCATCAACTATTATTCAATGTAATGATCGATTTTTAAAAGAAAACAGTGGCAAAATGCCAAGTTAAAATATACAAAAGTATACTGTAAAAGTATTTTCTACGAACAAAAAAAATATATTTCCAAAAAATAAAAGACACACAAAGCAAAACAAACAAAAAAACACACACACAAAAACAAACCAACACACAATTAAAAACCAAACTAAAACAATACCATCAATAAAATCAACAAAGCGAAATTTAATAATATTTAAAATTGATAGCGATTTTGCCTTATGGCAGTAACATTTTAGCCATATATCTTCATTACAAACTATATATTCTTGATCCGTAAAACAAGTAAATATACTAGAATGGTACAAGTACGAACTTTGCTATTTAATCAGGGGAATTCTTTACCGTAATAGTTAGTTCAATATATTAGTAATAATCCTCAACAGCTTTGCTTATAAGATTGAACTAGGTTGTTCTATCAGAAAGAAATTCTGTCACTAAATATTAAGACCCGACTCTCGCTCGTGCTATTATGCATAAAAAGAATGCTCCATATATAGATATTTTAGGAAATAGTAGATAATATCTTGTTACAGTACTTGTAAATTTTTAAAAAGCAAACTTATAAACATGAACAAGATCGCGGAAAAAAAAACCGTGAAATTATTAAGAAGAATAAATACATTTTTATTAAAAGCAGCATCAGCTTGTAATGAATTATTGCATGTGTTTATTACCATTAGATATTTATCATTTATTTTGGGTGTTTGTTGATCTATTTTTACAAACGACTTGATAAATGTATTATTAAATTATGTTCAATGTCTCAGTCCAATATAGTATCTTCCTAACAGAACTAACATAGAAGTAATAAAATGTTCAGGATTTAGTCTTTACTATTTTACTTTTTATAATTTTTTAAAACATTATTTGCAAGGACTTATGCAATTTGTGACAGAATAAGTATAATGAAAATTATTGAACCGTACTTAATTGTTGAATTTAACCCTGTACCGATATTTCTCTTAATAAATAATGCAAATTGCCAAGACTTGTCATTCAAATTCATTACACCTAGAATTTAAATCATGTTCCCAAATTAAATTCCAAATCTACTGAACGGCAAATATACATTAAATGTTACGTATATTTCTCACAAAGGGACTTGTATTAACTTTAAACAATACGTCACTGAAAGCGCATCAAAACCTTCAACATGAAACTGTTGCAACAAGGTTTTATCACACCTGTTCATAGATGGAAGCGGTAAATGCCAGCTTCCATCCACACCACCTGATACCGACTGAGTTTTCTACATCTATCAATGACTATGGTGAAATGTGGAATTTACAAAAATACCCACATGTACACACGGCGGAAGTTTCATCTCAGTGAGGTGTTTATCCAAGGAAGTTTAAAACTTCAGCAACAACCTCTTGCATGGAAATGCCTGATGCTTTTTCTGAAGTCAAAAGAAAAAAATACCATTATGTAAAACCTTATGTAATTCATACATCATAAGAGGTTTAACGACGCGCGTCCTACGCGCCTCTGAAATGAGGTTTATTATTAATTTTGATGAAGAGATTTTGAAAAGGAAAACAAGTACACAATACAATTTTAAAGGAATTTAAGTCCATTGAAATCCTCCTCAAGTATACAATCTTAGCATTTCGTATCATTCTTTGAAAAATACAAATGCAGAATCAGTTGAATCACGAGAAACATCTGAACAGTGAACATTAAGCATAGTAAAATCAAGCACATTCCCTTTAATCATCACTCTTAGTTTATATTGTATGTGAATGGCTGTTGAATATATTAATTTACAAGTCCAATTAGATTTTCCTAAATAGGCTGAATATAGACCAATATTCTTAAAGGATATGTTAAACTTTTGTTCATCTTAACCTGTTGATAGATACATAGATTATAGACAAAACAAAGTATTTCCCGAACTTTAAAATGCTCTTGACTAGTGATGTTCTATGGATTTAAGTTTTTTCTTAAACACCAATTACGCATATACACGTAATTTTTAAATATCATATAATAAAAATTGTGACATAGTGGAATCAGGACCTGAAATATTTCACAATTAACAAAATGCGAATCCTTTGAAATCACCTTCATCTTACATTCGTTGTCAAACGTCAGTTTTTGTATTCTTCATTTGAGCTTAAGGCAAATTCCTTTAAATTATATTCATGAAAAATTGTACTGTCTGAAGAAGGAATGCAAAACGAAAAACAAATTAAATTGCAATGATTGAAATGTTAGGAGCTTATTGTTTCGTGTAAAATGTTTTTTTTTTCATTTGATAAGCAAAATAATAAAGCAAAGTTTTGTTGATTTCTTTTTAAAATTTAAATAGACAAAATAAGAGCCCCTAAAGAAAGCACAACACATCAATACATCAAAAGTACGAAAACATGTTGTTATTGAAAACACAAATATATATATTTTTAAACTGTACTAACTTCCAAACTTAAAATATATTTTTGGATTTGATTTAAACATATTTTATTGCCAAAATAAGACATATATTCACATGTAGACAGTTACAATACAATGACATGACATATTTGGCAAAAGGGTTGACCCACAAGTTCTCTCAACATTAGCAACGGGTCTTCCCTGATGCAATAAGTTACAAAAACATTTTACAAGAATGACTATCAGTTAGATTGAAGTAACAAAACTCACACATATATAGTACTTGGCTTTAAAAACTGATTTTAGGTAAGAAAGAACAATAAAAATGATTGGGTGTACGTACATGTTCTCTAGCTTGAATAGAATTTAACGATGTTAACTGAATTTTATATAATTTGCGTTACAATGACTTAGAAAACATGAACATTTCCCAAATATGTAAATTTATTAGATATTAACATACAACCATCAATGTTAAAAATAAATTCTGAACAATACTTAAGGAGTCGTTACCGAATTTCAATTAAGTTATATTCTCTATTCCTCCTCTGATTCTTTAGGAAATCAAACGTAAATGGTAAATCTCATTTAGATTTTCTAGTTTAATTTTCCCGAAGTCTTTCTTAATTCAATTAATCTGTCAAAAAGACATTCTTCCTACCGAATTAATGCTGAAATATGCAATTAAAACAGGTTTAAGAAACGGTAATGAGTTCGTTTATTGGATTTCAAACTGAGGAAACAAATACATCTAGAAAATACATTTTTTCCAGCAACCAAAATCAAAATTTTATTTATCTCTTCTTGTTAACCATTTTTCGTCAAATAATTAGATTACAAATATCGCTTACAGATTTAATTCAAATTACTCCTGCAGCTGGTTTATATCTTATTTCGATACTTTACGTGACTGCTTTTTAAAATTTGTCTTTTGACGTCTTGTCTGTGATATGCAGGCTTCATAACTTCAAAATTCCATTTTATTCAGTTCCGCCTATTGTTTTCTCGTTTAGGGCACACGCATTCTTTTACTTGGGGACCATACGCCGCTTTTCATGGAATGTCATTACTGTGTCACATTGAAGGTTCAGTGATAACCGCCGTATGAACACATCTGCGGATGTTTCAAAATTCACCATTTTTGTGTTTAAATGTTGAATTCTGCTTAAGCCGGTGCTAGGGGGCGTGGACGGTAATTTGCACTTTCCAGTACCGTCCATGAACAGGCTCAATCAAACCGAGCCTGAAATATTTTACAATTTTGCCGTGTTGGGATTTGTTTAGGGATTCTGTTTTTCACTATTTCACTATCATTAAAAGTTTAGGGATTCTGTTTTTCACTACTTCACTATCATTAAAAGTTTAGGACTTCTGTTTTTCACTACTTCACTATCATTAACAGGTCTGTTTAAATATTTGTTGACGCCACTTTGCATATATTTAACAATTTGCAACATATTAAAGCCACAAATCAGAATAAGTGTTTGCAATTACTTTATCTAATACAATTTCTGTTTAACAAATGAATCACAACACATTTAATTTGAAAATCGGCTAAATTTAATCAATCTAGTAAATCGACATTTCATTGAACGCCACCTTTCCTTGTTGATTTTGTTTACCATATGTTACAAAAAAAATTAAAACGAAAATTAAAACGGAACTTTTAGAAATTTGAATATCCTTTGTGACCTGTTTGTCTTGAAACTAAAAAAATGATCATCTTTAATTAACATTATACTGAGTTATACTGAGTCAAGATAGAATATCAAATAGTCGTGTGGCTGTGTTTCATGGCATTTCAGAAGAAACTGGAAAAAGTGGAGATCAAACTGTAAAATGATTTATGTTTGTTTGTTTGGATTTTACGGCACGTCAACACATAAATGGCCATATCGTGCCGAATGCTATAGTAAAATGATTTAGAAAAAAATCAAAACTGTAACCTAGTGTAACCCAATCTGTAATTTTAATTAATATGTTTGTTGTATTCTTTGCCTCTTTTCCAGAATGTCTGTACTTAACAACAGCAGGTGTTAAGTGCCGTGTTTCTACTATAAATAGTTGCCCTGTCTTCCTTACGTCTTGTTGTGCTATATAATATTACGAGCTAAACGCAACAGAGAAGATAACGCAGCAACAAATTTTACCATTTTTAATTAAGGAAAACTGTTATTTACAGTATTATAAAAATATGAAGTAAAGTTTAACTCGCAATTATTTACGATTAAAATTTAACAAATGTCCTAAAGTTTAATTCACAGTTTGAAAATCAATGTCCACAACTCAAATGTAATCAATGTCCAATGTCCACAGCAGAATTTCACAATCTGTTCAAAACACTTCAACACAGAATTACGTAATCCAAACTAGTATCTTCACGATACCATAAGTAAAATAGCACAAAATCAACATCAAACAATACCACAAATTAGCACACACATCGAAGTACAAACATTCATCATATATATATACTATCATTGAACAATCTAGAATACTAAACAACTTATAGAAAAACACTTCAACACAGAATTACGTAATCCAAACTAGTATCTTCACGATACCATAAGTAAAATAGCACAAAATCAGTATATTCTTAAACATTAACGTTTTGATGAATGCTTGTTTGTGTTATTTGATTGAGTTATACGTCACATCGTCACAGTATTGGTCAAATGGCGTCTTTCCAGCTGCATCAGGTCCCCTTCCGTACATTATTTCAGGCATCGACGATCCGTTTACTAGCTGGATGGCTTGTACACATGACCAAAATCCAAAGTCCCTGTCGGGATTCAAACCAACAGTAGTAGGATGGTTTGAAGGCAACGACAACTAACGTTCTATATTTGCAACTTATTTACAACATCTCTGTTAACATCAATTCTATTTTCAGAACGTATATAAAAAAAATTCTGGAAACAAAGTGATCCCTCGGAAGCATTAATCACAACAAATAACATAAGAATTGCAGACTCGGTTTGATTGAGTTTGTACATGAGGGATAATGAATAAGTGCAACATCCCTCACGCCCCCTAGCACCGGCTTGAGCGGTACTCAATTCTCAACACTTTATAGTGTTTGCATCAATGATCCCGAAGGACAAGAAAGACATTAAAGTACAATATTGTGATTAACGGTTATTCTATAAGTATAAATATATACATGTATATAAACGTATTTAGCTTTTAGTTCGTTTTCTTTTTTAACCACTTTTTGTTTTTCGACGTCAAATAGTCGTGTCGTAAAACTGCTAAATGATGCCATTTCAGACTTCTCATCGGTGTGACAATAACATCTGTATCAAATGTAACTTGAAACAAAATTTTCCAGATATTTGTACATCACAACAGCAAGTGTCAATTGCTGTGTGAAAGCCGTAAAAGTTGCTACGTATTTCATTTTAATATCTTTATATTTTTGTTCCTTCAAGATTATCGAGTCCAGCACTTTAAAGTGTCGAGAATTGAGCTTAAGCCGGCGCTAGGGGTGTCAGGGATGTTTCACGTTTTCATTATCCCTCATTTACAGACTCAATCAAACCGAGTCTGCAATTTTGATATTATTCTGTGGGTTAAATGCTTCCCATGGATCACTTTTTGATTTCACCTTACAATAATGTACTGAATGAATAAAACCTACTTTTACTGTTTGTTTGTTGTGGCTTTACGGCCCGTCAACACATAAATGGCCATATCGTGCCGAATGCTATAATAGGCTTAAAATATTATGTAAAACTTTGTAAATGATAATAAAAATGAGCCAATTAGATCCTTGAATACAAGTTTATCTCTTTCAAATAATCGATGATGATTTTTGATGGAATTGTATTAAAGAGTTCTTTGAGTGAATTTACATTATAAAATCTATTACGGGCCTGTAAAAAATCATGACATTCCAGAAGAAAATGCTTGACAGTAAAATTTCCATTGCAGGCTACACAGAAAGGTGCATTGTCACCCGTGACAAGATAAGAATTGGTGACTTTAGAGTGTCCAATTCGGCATCGAAGAGGAACTGTTCGATCATGGCGGTTTGACAAAGACAGAGATGGTGCCACATCAAGAGATGGGTTTATATCATGAAGTTTATTAAAGACGGCATTGTCCCAATTTGCTTTCCATTGAGATGAAACGAATTTATTTATAGCCGTTCTAAAATCACTAGCAGGTAACAATAAGTCAGTTTTTTGGAAAATTTAATAATTGTTTAGCTAAGGCATCTACTTTTTACATTTCCTCGTTTAACTACATGTGTTGGATTCCAATATAATTTAACAGATTTTGTTTTAAGAATATCATGAAATCGCAAAAGAAGTTTCTTTATCATGATATTGTCAGATTTTTTGTGTCGCCTCTACGGAGTAGTGGCGACATATAGGGATCACTTCTCCGTCGTCTGTCTGTCCGTCTGTCTGTCTGTCCGTCCGTCCGTCCGTCACAAAACTTGTCCGGACTACTGCTCATAAACTACTGGTGCAATTTCATCCAAACTTTACAGGAATGATCAGTACCAAGTCTAGTTGTGCATATTGTCAGCATTTTCCGGTTCAGTGATTTTTGTCAGAGTTATGGCCCTTTAATAATTTTTAATTTTAAAGTTTGTCCGGACTACTTCTCTTATACCACTAATGCAATTTCAATGAAACTTTACAGGATTGATCTGTAGCTCAAGTCCTTGCGCATATTGCACGGGTTTTCCGGTTGAATGATTTTTGACCGAGTTATGGCCCTTTGACAAAAAGGTGTTTTTTTCTGTCGTTGCCAGATACCCAAAAGCTTGTCCGGACTACTCCTCATAAACTACTGGTGCAATTTCATCCAAACTTTACAGGAATTATCAGTACCAAGTCTAGTTGTGCATATTGTCAGCATTTTCCGGTTCAATGATTTTTGTCAGAGTTATGGCCCTTTAATAATTTTTATTTGTAAAGTTTGTCCGGACTACTTCTCTTATACCACTAATGCAATTTCAATGAAACTTTACAGGATTGATCTGTAGCTCAAGTCCTTGCGCATATTGCACGGGTTTTCCGGTTGAATGATTTTTGGCCGAGTTATGGCCCTTTGATAAAAAAGTCTTTTTTTCTGTGTGTTGCCAGATACGCAAAAGCTTGTCTGGACTACTCCTCATAAACTACTGGTGCAATTTTATCCAAACTTTACAGGAATGTTCAGTACCAAGTCTAGTTGTGCACTGTCCGTCTGTCTGTCTGTTTGTCACAAAATTTGTCCCAACATGAAATTGGCCATCATGAGGCGACACATGTGATTACTGATCGCTCTTGTTTATATTTTTAATGGAAATTAAAACAGAAAGCGTGTCAGAAATATCACAAATTTATCATGGTTATGCTGTTCTATGTATGACAATGCTAAATCTATAGCTTTTGCTTCAGCAGTAAAAATTGATGCGTTATCTGGTAACCTCATAATAGATGTAAAATCATTTTCATACACAGCCGCACCTACTTTGCAACCTTCCTTTGAACCGTCCTTATAAATATGTATAAAATCTTCATGTTCATCCTTAATTGCTAGAAACTTCTCTATGTTCATGTGAATTTGATGACTTTTTTATATTTGAAAGGTTAATATTTATTTCAGGGGAACATCCTCATCGTCATTTTGAAGGATACTGTCTGGATTAATTTTCAGTTTATCTGAATCATCTTTTAAACGAGGGCCTAATGGTATAATTTCCTTTGGTTTGTTAACAATTTTTTCAATATAACTTGGCAACATTTTCAATTTTGCCGTGTTGGGCTGTTTTTAGGGATTCTGTGTTTATCTATTTTAAGATCACATCAGTGTTATTTGTGCCGTGTGGCGGCTGTAAAATGTCTCCCCGTACATTTAATCAATGATGTTATATTTTCGATCCTTGAAGATCGTTCAGCACGACATTATTGTTGTGCTTGTGGTATTTTTAGTTTCAACTTTTCGGCATTTTCTAGTTGGGTGGTCCCAATATTCCTACTTGAATAATGTTGAATCACCCTTAGGATATGTTGCCTGCTTTTTAAATTTGTCTTTTGATGTCTTATCTGTGATGTGCAGGCTTCATAACCTCTGATCCCCTTTCAAAATTCCATTTTATTAATTAGTTCCGCCCATTGTTTTCTCGTTTAGGGCACACGCTTTTTATTACTTGGGGACCATACGCCGCTTTTCATGGAATGGCACTACTGTGTCACATTGAAGGTTCCATGATAACCGCCGTATGAAGACATCTGCGGATGTTTCTAAATTCAAAACTTTACTATTTCATGTTTAAATGTTGAATTCTGCTTAAGCCGGTGCTAGGGGGCATGGACGGTAACTTGCACTTTCCAGTACCGTTCATGAACAGGCTCAATCAAACAGAGTCTGCAACATTTTCAATTTTGCCGTGTTGGGCTTTCATTAGGGATTCTGTGTTTATCTATTTTGAGAATAATATTTTGGCTGGATTTTTGCTATTTAATGACATTTTAGTTGCGTATTGAAGTGATAGCTTTTTTCGACGAAGTTGAAGCGACGGTTCCCCAGCTTCCGCATAAACACTTTCTACAGGTGAGAGGCGAAAAGCACCTAAAGCTAACCGTAAACCCTGGTGATGTATGGTATCTAGCATTTGAAGATATGATTTTCTTGCAGACCCATATACAACAGAACCATAATCTAATTTTGATCGGATAAGACTTCTGTATAATATCGGTAATGAGGAAGAATTTGATCCCCAATTTGTACTTGATAAAACCTTTAGTAAATTTAAAGCTTTAAGGCATTTAGTTTTCAAATGTTTAATATGTGGTATAAAAGAAAAGTTTTTAGGAATTATATTTGACAAAAATCTAACTTCATCAACTACTGGAATTTTAGAACCAGATATGTAAAGTTTAGGGTCATTATGGTGTTTCTGCAGTCGACAAAAAATTAACACAATGAGTTTTTAACTTTAAAAATTTAAAACCATTTTATATTGCCCACTTTTGGATTTAATCTTAATTTTGTTGAGGTTGCCTTTCAATTGTTCTCATACTTTTCGATCGATAGCAGATAAGAAAATCATCTACATATAGAGAACAATCTATGCCTGGTGTAAGAGTGCTAGCAATATTGTTTATTTTAAAGCCAAAAAGTTTAACAGAAAGTATGCATCCTTGAGGAACACGTTGTTTTTGTTGGTGATCCTCAGAAAAAAATGAACCAAGTCTTACTTTAAAGTGCCTATCGATCAAAAATCCAAAAATGAAAAGAGGATATCTGCCTTTAAGTCCAGCATCCTTTAGATCTTTTAGGATACCATATTTCCAAAAAGTACCGTAAACCTTCTCAAGATCAAAGAAAATAATTGA
The DNA here is from genome assembly GCF_026571515.1 of Ruditapes philippinarum. NCBI lineage: Eukaryota > Metazoa > Mollusca > Bivalvia > Venerida > Veneridae > Ruditapes > Ruditapes philippinarum. The sequence continues at coordinate 229,097 of NW_026855254.1, forward strand.
TACCAGGTGTTGTTTATTTACAAAGGCTTCTCTAATAAAAGTTTCAAGTCGTACAAGATGATCGTTTGCACTTCGCTGTTTACGAAAACCTGACTGAAAATTAGTAATAAGTCCATTATTTTCTAGATCCCAAACTAACCGACAGACCAAGCATTGTTACAATAATAATTCAGTTTATTTATCGTGGATAACATTTCCAAGATCCTTCTACATTTATAAAATTGGAACCAATAAATTTGCCATTCAAAAGCACAAACACACACCGCCCGATTAAATATTTTCTTTGCCTCCTATGGAATGGGGAAACGTAAACCAATAATGATGAAATGTAATAAATTTCTTTGAAATTACAAAGTATTTAGTGTATACATACACAATGAGTTTATAGGATTTCTTTAGGCTTAACATGGTGACTCATCTTTCGTGATCGTAAGTGAGGACTGAATTGGTTCACATTGTTAATGTCTTAGAGCAGGTGATGCTGTTTTGACACCTGTGTTTGCTATAATAATTTAACACCCAAGGTTAGCCAAATCATAACAATATGACTTTGAATTGTGTTCAGGCGTCGTAAAACTAAACGATACAATCCCTCAAACAAACAAACGGCAAGGAAGTGTCGAGGGTTACTCAATATGTTTTTTGCAATAGTACGTGTTGTTGTTTTTTTCTTACTGTTATAAGCATATTCCTGTTGAAACCGTTTTGCACCATCTCTTGACTCTGCAATAGCTTGTTTGATGTTCATAATATTTCAAAAATACTTGATGAAACAGTTCTAATGCAATATTAAGACATCGTTGTGAAATCATCTATAGTGAGACTGTGTCAACATTGAAAGGAAAACGCTTTCTTCTTCTTATTTGCCATGAACAGGCTCAATCAAACCGAGCCTGCAGGCCTGCAACATTTTCAATTTTGCCGTGTTGGGCTTTCTTTAGGGATTCTGTATTTATCTATATTATTTGATATCAGCCGACCTAGATTTTGACAAAGTGTATTACATGTTGTCCTTTGATGCAGTCATGAAATTTTAGGCTGTGTGAAATTTGACCTTCACCACCAGATTCACTAGATTCAAGTGCATTGATATATTCCTACTCTGATCTTCTATTGAGTTAACAATAGATTTAACCACTAATCTGATAATAAGAATTAGATATGCATTATGACAATCTTCAATTGTATAGAAACAAAAAAATCTGTTCCTACACTACTATTTAGTGTTGTATTAATGCGGTGGCATAGCATTTTTCTCAAATGCACTATTGTTTTAAATTAGTTTCGGGCTTGATGCTCATTAGTATGTAGCTTGTTCTGTATGATTAAGGCCTGTGTTTTGGTGTCTGGTTTTGTTACATTTTAGTTGTAACGTTTAATGCGTTTTAAAATTTTTCTAAATATGATAAATTAGCATATATCTGTTCAGATTTTATACTTCACATCAGCAGGTGTCAAGTGCTGTTATTCGGGATCACTGATGCCAGCACTATTAAGCGATGAAAATTGGGCAACGCTCAAGCCGGTGCTATGGAGCGTGAGGGGTGTTGAATTTATTCATTATCCCTCATGTACACACTCATTCAAACCGAGCCTGCAATTTTCAAGTAATTTTGTTGTGATTAATGCTTACGAAGGATGTTACCATATTTTTAAGGTATATCTTGATAAATGTTATTTGAATAAAGACGACGTTATATCGCCAAGAACAGCAAATAGGACATACACATGTACACGTTTTAAAAAGCATCAATGATATCTAAATGATGATAATATAAAAATTATTGTATTGAATATTGCAAAATATAATTGTAAGATATAGGATTTTATGACACTGTTCATAACTTTACTTTGTTCAGGCGCCGTCAGACCAAACAAATTGCATTTTTTTTTCTAACAGTTTGGAAGTCCCAGGGGATATAAAACTAAGTATTCTTAATAGCTACATTTAAAATGACAATCCAATTGTGGCTGAGGATGCCTGTACTTGTTGAAGCTTTCATAATTTCAGCGATATTGTAAGAGGCGAATGAATGGGCTTAATATATACCGGTATCCTAGCTAGAAGGTTTCGAGCCCTGGTGTTGCTTTGAAGAAAATTTCAACTGGAGTTTGCTAAAATCATCTGAACATTTTCGGCGACATATGACAAACGGTGTTGTTGCGCCGTAAAACCAAACAATTTAATCTGGCAATTCTTATTTCGAAAAAAAGTACTCAGAAAACATGATAATAATGATTTTATCATTTCATATACAGAATATCATTTATTCATGTTTGGTTTATTCTAACTTTTGATAAAGAGAATTTGGAAAAAGAACATGTTCACAGTTCCTTTTTATTTGAATTGTAGTTAAAATCAAGCAAATCTATCTATTGAGAAATTCAAAGACAACAGAATGTTGTATTTTTTAGCAGAGCATTGAACACTAAGCGTTGTAAAACCAAGATCCTTTCTATAAGCTTATATAGTGTATGGCTGTTAAAGATAAAAATTTCCAAGTCCATTGAAGCTTTATTTATTTAATATTAATAAATATTAAGCTTAGGCATCAGAAAAAGTAACCAGGACAATAAGATCTTCCTCTATACCAATATTCTTGAAGCATATGTTAAACATTTATTACATCTTCATCTGTTGATAGATACATAAATTGAAAAAACTATGTTGATCGCCCGGATGTTTAACTGTCCATAAGTAGTGATGTTCTATAGTTATAAGTTTTTGCAGGAACACCCGTCTTGCATATACATGTATAAGTATTTACGTTCATTATATTATAACGTATTCATAATGTAATTAGAATTGTGACATAATGAAATCGGACCATAAAGTGTTTCACTATCAGCAAAATGCGGATTCTTTAAAATTGTCTGTACCTTAGATGCCTGAATTGATATTAATGTCTGAACGTCAAACAAATTGAATTACAATGATTAAAAAGTTAAGACGTGAAAACATCGTTTTCATTTGATAAGCAAAATAACAAAGTAAATTTTGGTTGAATTATTTAAAATCAAGCTTCTTGATTTTGTCTTAATGTTATCGCATCTGTCAAAATGCATCCTAACATTGTACAAAAATGTAATTATCTGAAATTAAAGTGTGTTCTCTGAACAAAAATATGTTTCTTTAACGTATTTCCTTTGAGAAAACAAATCTCGTTTAAACGTAAAATGTCGAAAATCTAGATAGAGATGTTTGTAAAGAAAATTAAAATGATATAATGCTTTGTGTGTTATATATTAATCAATTCTGAACCAAAACTACGGTATACAGGCTAGAGGTATGATAGTTATCAAGTGTACAGTTTCAAAGCCAGATGTCAATGAAATTTGAAAATATTTGTGGTGGCACGCAAATTTTAACATAATTGGTTACACTCGGGATTCTAGGATAACTCTTCAAACTCGGATGCTGGGGTTGTTTAGAACCCACCAACTGTTTTCGTGTAAATAAAGACATGTGTTGTGCTAGTAACCTGTTTCTACTCATTCCTCAAAACAAGTTTTCAAAAAATACCTAAATAGCGTGTCTTCTTACTGTATAAGACATTTGACAAAAACAGAATGAATACTGAAAATACTGTGGTCGTTTATAACCCAGCCACTGTTTTCATGTAAATAAAGACATGTATTGTATTAACAATCTGTAAATGATAGACATTCCCTAAAACAAGTTTTACAGACAATGCCTATATAGCACGGCTTCTTACTGCTTTTTACATTCGATAAAATTAAAGTTACATCTTTAATGCGAGAGAGACCCCAAATAATTCAATTATAAATATATCATCTGTTATCCTCCGAGTCTTAAGAAAATCAAAATATTTATGCCATTTTCTTTTTTAATCTTCGCAAAAAGGCACCATTTCTACTGAATAAATGCTGAAATATGCAATTAAACAGATTCAAGAAACGGTAATGAGATCGTTTATTAGATTTCAAATCGAGAGAACAAATATATCTAGAAAGAAAAAAAAACTTTTCAAAATTGTATTAATCCTTTCACTTTCATGTGAATATTATTTTCGTCAAATGATTAGATTACAAATAACTCTTACAGATTCAATTCAAATTACTCATGTAACTGGTTTATATTTGATTTCAATACTTTATCTGTTTCAATATAATTAAAAAGTTAGTTTTGACGTCACTACAATGTGCAACATACAGAGAATTGACAAACCAAAGCTCGTTATTCTTATGAATCATGGAGAAAAATGAGGAAACTTGAATATCCTGTGTGAATACGTTGCCTTTGTTTTCAGATTTTTGTTTGTTATAATCTGCAATTTTAATATAAGTTTGTGGTCTTCATTGCTTCCGAGAGATCTCTCTTTTCATATTTATTTCAATTTACAACATCAGGTGTCGTGCTGACACTGTAAATATTTGCCTAGTACGTCATTTCAGTGATGTACTTTTTCTGGACCTTCGGGTTCGAATAAGTCTTGACATGATAAAATAATGACGCAATAACTTTATTTCCTATTTACAGCTTATTTCTTTAAATATTGTTGCTCTAAAACACTTATATATTAAAAACTTATATATTAGCCTATACTGTGTTGATGTGACGTAAAACCCAAAACAAACAAACAAACAAACAAACAAACAAACAAAATACATTACATGGAATTTATCATGTAAAGTCTTAAACATTATCTAACGTTTTATGCTTGTGTGTTTGTCTTGGTTTTACGTCACACCTTTCAATCTTTCAAATATTTATCTCACTCATTTCATGTTTACATGACATAATGAGGTAAATATTAATACGACATGCAAATTAATAGAGCATATACAAAACAAATAGGTACAATGCAGGAGATGCTTCCCAGTCCGCGGATACCTGATATTACAGAACATTTTGACTGTAAATTCACAAGTTGAAATTAGAATAAGAAGCTTGTTTCTCAACCCATTTAACACAGGGCATTCAAGTATGTAATGGAATTCATCACATATATTTATATATATGTACATATTCTGTCATGTTCAAACTTCCGGTTTCTACCGGAAGGCGATGATATTTTTGTTCTAAATGTTACAATATATTTAAGATATTTAGGGAAGGGTACATGTTAAATATTCTTCAAAACCAAATTTATGTTTACAAAATCTATACATTCTACAGATAGACTGGTTGTGTCCACTCCAGGTACTTGTTTGGTGCCTTCTGGGTGTCCTGCTTGGGTGTGTCCGGGGGCGGCGTCCTGTGAACGTTGCCTTTGCCATGTTGATCTTTATTCTTTTTATTTCTAAGTATGAATGCCAGTCATTAATAAATAGATCATTCAGTTTTTGTCTTACAGATTCAACGAGCCATTTCGGAAAAATATTTGTATAAAAAATATTATTCATTCAACAGGTAATTTAAATTTGCCTAACATTTTTTATTCGAAGAAGTGTTCTCAAATTATTTACACAATGTTTAAAATGGCTTTACAATAAAACATACACATCAGACGACAGTTTATTTTCATATGGTATCACCAATTTTGCCTAGAAGGAATTTGTTCTGGTTTTAATATCAATCGCTATAGGTAAAACACCTGTTTCACAAGATACAATATTATTTGGTGTACCGGGTTTTACATTTAAAATATGTTTGAAAAACTTAAGTTGGACAAGTTTAATTATATCAATATTACCGTATACCCATATCACGCAGCCGTATTAAATATTGGTTTTACAGTTCTATGAAATCAATTTATTTGAATATCAATAGGTAAAAATAATTCATTGCTTTCTTAAGTAGATCAGAGCGGTAAGGGGCGAGTGCCTTGAAGTCCACGACAACCATTGTTTTACGTCTGAACCTAAACTAAAAAAAACAGGTTTTTTCAGAATGAATGTAAAGACACTGAAGAAGAAATATTGTGTTAAACGTGTGTAATATATAGTAGTTTGTTCTTATATAGTTTATTTAGTGTTTATTTGTTGTTTATTAATTTGTTTGTGTTACAAAATAAAGTTTTGATTTTGGTTGTCCTTTGTCGTTAAGCTGCTAAATGATGTTGGACTTGTCGTCGTTTGTTTTGGGTTTTACGTCACATCGACACAGTATAGGTCATATCGCGACATTCCAGCTTTACTGGTTGAGGACGATCTCATGTGCCCTTCCGTGCATTATTTCAGGCACGAACGGGCGCCTGAGTAGAACCACCGACGTTCCGTAAGCTAGCTGGATAGCTTCCTCACATGAAAGAATCCAAAGTCCCTGTTTAGATTCGAACCCCACAGCGGTGAGGGGCAAGTGGTTTGAAGTCAACGACCCTTACCACTCGGCCACGGACGCCCCGACTTGTCGTCGACATGACAATAGAATCTGTATTAAACATATATGTTTTTACAAATGTAACTTGAAACAAAATCAGACTTGACTCGGTGTTTTACTCCCCGTATTTTGATTACACACTAAAATATTTTACTGAGTAAATAAAACTTACTTTTACGTATTGGAATTTAAGCATTATAATAATTCAGTTTATCTATCGTGCACAACATTTCCAAGATCGTTCTACATTTATAAAATTGGAACCAACAAATTTGCCATTCAAATCAGAAACATACACCGCCGGATTAAATATTTTTTTTGCCTCCTATATGATGGAAAAACGTGAAACAATAATAACAAAACGCACTGGGGCTTCCGAGTTCTGTCCTTAGCAGGAAACTTTTACTATTTTTGTGTAAAAAGCACAAAGTAATCTTTGAAAATACAAAATTTAATGTTTTAGTCTATACACAATGGGTTTATATGATTTCTTTAGTGTGAACATGGTGACTCATCTTGCGTGATCATAAGTGAGGACTTAATGGGTTCAAATTATTGGAGTCCATGCATCTTCTTACTCCAGCAGGTGGTGTTGTTTTGACCTCTGTTTTTGCTATAATATTGTAACACCCGAGATAAGCCAAATCGGTTATAGGACATTTCGGACCATGGACATTTCAGACCAGATTTTTTGACACTTTGGACCATATTTAGGGAAATTGCAGACCACATTTCTGGACATATAAACTACAGAGTAACTTAAGTATATATTAGACACCATGGAACGATTTTACACCTATCCCGATTTTGTTGTTTGCAGTATAAATGCAGAAAATTAAAAGAGAACAAACAAGCAACGTTTTCAAACAATTTATTATTAAGTATATACAAATTTCGACGAAATATATTATTTACAACATTAATATAGTTACATACATTTACGATAAAAACACAGTACATCAACATACGATCACTAAATAGCCTCTGCATGAAAACATGGAGTATATTCAAAAAGAAATGACGAAGAAGGTTATTGGCACATTATTCTAATAAAACAATTCATACATTATCTTACACATAAATACATAGATATATGAATGCATACATTTACCTTAATTGACCTTGACAAAACATAGGGACAAAATATTTTAATGACACATAAGATATAAAAAATCACATTTACGAAACATTTACAATACAAAGACAATACAACAACATACGACCATGAACAATCCCCAAACGATGACGTACAGTAGATACTTACAATCGTCCGTATAGTTTGGAACATGCCTTCAATAAACTACTGGCATATCTGTCATTGGCTGAATACTCGGTCTAAAGCTTCAACAATTTCCACTGCGTCTAACGAGCCTCACGTCGTTGATAACGGCACAATTTCCCCTCTCTCAAAAGTTTACATAGGGATCTCTGGCTTACCGGAACAACAGTTCCACTAACAGATAGAAGGCTAGTTGTTTTTTCTCTCTTGGTGCGTCAGTTGAGTCGTACGTGCCAGCACTCCACGTCATAGGAATTCATCAAAAAGCCTAAAACAAAAAATTCCAAATTTTCAATTCACGGCACAAATTACTGTCTGCTTGTGTCAATATATCAACTTCAAAGACCAAGTCTGTGACTTAATAGTGTTTTGGACATGTCCATAATAATGTTGGACTTTGTCTTTAAGATTTTTATCAAATATTTAGTGTCTTATCTATTTTTATTGCCTGTGGCAATGTAAAATTAATCAGCTAGCAACTGCTGAGATTGATTGCCTCAGGTGAAGATTACCGGTGCACCATGCTGTGAAGGGTCGTTTTATAAACATAATTTTACTGTTGTCCAAGATTAGCATCTGTCAAAATTTGACTTGTCCGGGACTAACTTTCTGCTTATTGTCAGTTGTCCCAAGTGGTTTTAGAGTTGTCCCGGAAGTCAGACTGTAGGATTTGTAGAGCCTTGAGTATATTGTTTCATGAAGTTAACCTGACAACTTACCTTTGTGCCTGATTTTTTATAAAGATACTGATCTGCATGATGCACTATCTTGCTGACAAGAAAGAATGGTTTTGGTTTTTTTTTTTCATTTTCATTTTTTTTCGCTCCATGATTTAAGCACTGTAAAATTATATATTAAAATCATACATGTTATCAAAATTACTAATAGATTCTAATTCTATGTTTTGTTTCACAGTTTGACTTTGATTCTATTTTGATTTTATTCACATTATTAAAAATTATAATGGATCTGATCATCTTTCACTTGTACTGTGTATTTATTCATAAAATCAGTAACTTTACTAAATAAATTAATTCAAAGGCCAAAACAATAAAATAAGCAATATATTTAATTACGATTGTCGGCTATCAGTTTTTTACGATGGTCGGCTATCACTTAAGAAACTACACATGAACTAGATCTTATCAGGTCTAGGATTTCATAATATTTATGGACTGTCCGTAAATTTATAGACAGTCTCAAAATTTAAAGATTTTTCAATCCATAAATTTACAGATATCCAATGTGAAATTTGCTGTTTTTAGTTTAACAATAAAATCCGCAGCTTAAGACAAGTTGTTTTATTGCTTGTTTATATCTACAAAGGTAATGGGGTGGGTTTCATCTTTGTATGATGATTTTGAAATTTTTGTTAAAAGTGAAAATTAAGTCATCAAACTGTTCTGAAACTTAGCATACTATTACATGTAATCATATAATACCTAACCTTATTCATTTTAACCTGCGGTTTTAAATTTTAATGCAACTTCTACTATTTTCTTACTTAATGTCTTTCTTACAAAAAATGGCGGCTTTGACATACATAATCAACAGCATGTGATTTCTGGCCATGTTTTCGAATTTGCAAGTGATCATATTAGATGTCACAAAAACAAATTTTATGCTGAAAATGCATTTTCAAGACAACCAGTCATTTAAATCCAGAATATTCACTATATCCAAGAAATCCTCCCTGGCCATTCGAAGCAGTGGCTTACATTACTGTGGTGTGCTACCTTAAGGGGCATCATAACATTGATTGTTGACCTTTATATGGACTTTTTCTACAAATTCATGCATATTTCAAAAAATAAAATGAAAATTTTTGCTGGGAATTGTTTGTTTTTCATTATCTATGCCTTCAATGAACTATGCTGTTCATCCCATTTTCAGCCCTTGGCAAGCCTTTTTCAGTACATGTAGAATAAGAAAGTATTCCCAATGTAAAGTGTACTCAATCTGGTTCTTATACCATCTATACAACCAAAATGCTCAAATATGTCCTTATAACATCTAATATGAAAGAAATATTCAACAAATTGACATACAGTTTAGGAATATATGGCTTCATGCTTCATATAAGGCAAAAATACAACAGATTATGTTCTGATGAAAATAATGTGACATAATCCTCGACAGGTATACAAACAAAGCAAATCTATCTATTCAGAAAATAAAACACAATAGAGTGTTGCATCTCAGAACATTGAACAAATCAAGATCTTTCCTGTTTATCATCACTATTAGTTTAGAAAAGGTTGTGTGTGGTGGTAAAAGATAAAACAAACTTTGCAAGTCCATTGAAGCTTTTATTTATTAAAAAATAATAAAATATTATGCATCAGAAAAAAAGAAACCAGGACATTAAGATCTTCCTCAAAAGGCTGATTATATACCAATATTCTTGAGGCATATGTTAAACATGTATTACTCCCTCACCTGTTTATAGATACATAACTTTGAGGGGAAAACAACAATGTAATTTTGATCGTCCAAATGTTCTATGGCTTTAAGGTTTTTTTTGCAGACACCCGTCTTGCATATATAAGTATTTACAAATATAAAATGATAATAATAATAATAATTCATAATGATTGTAATGAAAATTGTGACATAATGAAATCAGGACCTAAAGTATTTCACTATCAACAAAATGTGAATTGCACCTTAGATACGTTAAATGATAATTCAATGTCTGAAAAAGGATTGCGACACGTCAAACAAATTGAATTACAATGATTGAAAAGTTAGGAGCTTTTCGTGAAAAAAAAATCGTTTTCATTTGATAAGCCAAATAAAAGAATTAAATTTGGTAGAATTATTTTAAATTAAGCTTCTTTTTGTCTTAATTGTATCGCAACTGTCAATATGCATCCTAACATTTCAGAAAAATGTAATTATCTGAAATTAAAGTGTGTTCTTTGAACAATAATATGTTTCTTTAATGTATTTCATGTGAGTAGGGGAGTTATAAGAGTTTTCAGGTTCAGAGGCAACGGCGTAGAGGCGTTTGACGTAATCAATTAGTGTATTGCGTCATGTGTATTGCATCAGCCGTGTATTATTACACCCTGAAGCAGAGAACGCGCGAAAGTAGATGCTTATCTTACACGATTAATTAGTGTCATTTATGAATAATATTTATATTTAGAAAATGTGTATTGGTCAGTGTCAATAAATCGGAAAAGAAAGACGCTTATCGATCATTAGTATCATTTATTTGTTAGATGTAAATGGTAGGCAAATCTTTTACTGGCAAATTTTTATGAAAGATACGAGGTGATTTTACCGATTTTATTTAAATCAAGTGCGCAATTGACGATTACGAATGTGTGTTACAAGCGGGATTTTTTGATAATTCATTTGAACAACAATGAGAATTTTTACGAAAAAAAACGCTGATCGATCATTGTAAAATAAAAATTGTAGGAAAAATTTCATTAGTGTTTTAATGAATGATACTGGGCGATTTCATCAAATTCTTTTAATAAGTCACATTATGCCTCAGATATCCATATCAAATTTTATTAAACTCAACATACGTTTAATTATGTTTTAATAATGGGTTAAGAGCATGTTAGATGTTGAACAGCTGTATGAATGTAGCAAATAGACCTGAATGTATAGCAATGTCTCGTATGGGTAACAAGTTGAAAACGAAGTGGTATTTTTACTTCAATACAAAATACGAATTAACTATAATAATAATACCAATTACTAACAAAGCAAAATACGTATAAATCTACATATACATCTAAATGGCAAACTAGTATTCTTCAGAAAGTGAGGCATTATATCAAATATTTTTTTTTCTAATTAAAATGAAGCATTCCTGAGACATACTGGGCGTTAAAATCATGTGTGTTTCAAACAAAACTTTCCTCCTACCTACATATAAGCTGCTGAATGTTTAGCTCACCATTCAATCAAGACATCAATTTAAATAAATATGAGTAGCAACATAAATATAGCGAAAATAAAGTACAAGAAATTTTGCGTGCTTGTTGTCATTACAAGATAGGTATGCAATGATATTGAAAATAATATTGGGGAGACGCCTTGGTCGGCATGTTACGGATGCGAACATGGAAATGTATAACGGACCGACCGTCTGCGTAATGCTAGATCAGGTAGTAAAATTAAATTATCACTTCGATAGAATATTGCATAACATCAACGAAGACCATATTGCCTGTGATCGGGCACGAAATGCGACTCATCACAGAGCCGACACTTTCGCAAACATGAACTATTTTAAATTTCTTTGTTGTGACTACAGGGAAACTGTGATGAAAGGCTTTAAACTGTATAGAAATGTATTGGAAATTGCAAAGTTTTTTTTCTGTTTGCTTAGTAGCGCATACTCTAATTGTTATAATCATAAGTTATTTTGTCTATCAAGTATTCACTCAAATGCATGTACATTAAATGAACAAAACGAAATCCAAACAATATAAGAAAAAGGGATCTCAATACACAATTTATGAAACCGATTTAAAGGTCCAATTTCTCAAAGCTCTTTTGTAGTCCTGCTATAGATTTTAATTAGTTATTCAGCTACTCATTGGCCGACTACCTGAACCATCTTTTGCTTCTGTTGCCTTTTACCAACAGTATACTAGTACTTAATGTTGATTAAGTATTTTGTATGAAAGCAAGCACAAATACAACTTTGTATACATTTTACTACATATGTAACAAATTTTATGACACATAATTTACTTTCTTTAGGTGATAAGCCTCTAACGTACTGTAGAACCGTAGTTTAAACGTTATAAAACTCGTGTTTGCCTTATCTAAACAAGTAAAGAAATATTATATTCTGAGGCATAATGTGTCTCTTTTTAAATTATCAAGAGTTATTTTATGTCACAACCTTATCGTGTTCACTGGTTATAAGCGGTCACAACATATGTTTGAATTCTAAAAACACAAATACAATGACCAAGCAAAACACTGTCTTCCAGTAAACGATTCTGTCATGGAGGCTTAACAGTTCAGCCCTTATCATTGATCTAAGATTACAAGGATAGATCAAACGTGCTACCTATCACAACAATATATTTTTACCAGCTCGAATAGTTTTGCCTCGTGCACCGTAAGTAAATATACTGCAGTAACGTGTGAAACTTGAATGCTCATTTACATCAATCAGACGATTAAGACACTGCACGCGCATAAATTTTTACAACAAGCTAACGGGCTAAGGGACTGGTTCTTTACCTCTTTAAGGTACAAATTATCATGTTTCGTTACCGACCGAATGAGCAGGTGTTTAATACACGGTACATTAATTGAAGAAAGTTATTACGTTATTATACCGACAGTATGGAAATGTAACCAGCAGATTTTCCATGTATTCCATGTATCAAGAACACTTGAGAATGCTAAATGACTCATACACTTAAAGTGTATAAACCTATATATCTGATGCAAACAGTTTTGTTTGAATTTGAAAAAACATGTATACTACCGATACAGAAGTATGGTTTTACACACACAAATGTAATTCAAATCAGTGAACAGTAGGAAAACGAGATGATATAGGATGAACATTTTATTCTAAATATCTCACCTATATGTACTTTTTGATTTTATGTTGAGCGTCTTAAATCAAATAAATTGTGTGTATGCGTGCATAATTGGTCTCGCGCGTGCGTTTTTGGTGCGTGTCTGTTTTTTGTTGTTGTATTTTTCGTATTATTACTTTTTTTGTAAAACATGTTGCTAAAAATATTAGAGTCACTGTGGTAAAATAAAAAATCTGTCCGACAGATAAAAGCCAGCAAGCTTTAAACACCGCAATGTCTCATCTCTAAAACAATATATTTGCAACATGAGCCTGAGTAAAAAATTTAACTCGTAACGTAGTTCTTTCGAAAAGCCTTTAAATCCTTGGCCGTTTTCATTGAATAGCATTTCGGACTTAAAGACACAAATTAACAACTTACATGTCTATGTTATCCCTTTTATTTTAACCATTCTATTTCTGTCATTTTAAGGTTTGGCCTTCCGGTAAATTAGAGAAATCGCATTAGTGTATTAGTGTACAGCTCTCAAAGACTATTTGGCTTAAATGCATATACTTTCACTTTTAACATTTCTAAGAAAAAGACTGTTCCAGAATCTCAAAGATTCTTTCGATTAATTAATTAACAGTTCTAAGGTAATCGAACACAAGGCCAAGTACCTATACCGAGGTCATATACTTATTGGATCCGACGTATCTCTTAACGCTTACGGCACTGGAAGAAGACTTTTCCTGACGGAAAGACTTAAATTATTCATTTTTATATTTTATTATGTTTCTTTCTTTAGATAACTTGATGCTTTTTAATACATGTAAGTACATTTCTTTGTGTTTCGTTGTGTACCGTCCATGAACAGGCTCAATCAAACCGAGCCTGCAACATTTTCAATTTTGCCGTGTTGGGCTTTCTTTATGGATTCTGTATTTATCTATTTTGTTATTTTCCCCCATATCTATTTACCAACTTCTTATTTGTTTAACTGTAACTAATTAGGCACATATACCAGATAGGGACTGTGTAAGTCCTATTTTATTACACAGCTTTGTATGTGTATTTTGGGAGTGGGAGGGGGTGACGTGCAGATTTTGTTACGAGCAGCGCTTCATAAAAGTATCCAGGTAAACACAAATTTTCGTCAAGTTAGTGCCATGTTTAATGTACAACTGTAAGGGTTTGTAGTGTAAAGTGTACTTTTGTTTGTCTTTTTTTTTCTTCTTCAAAATCCCCACCACATGACTTTGTAGTTGCTCACGTATCCGGTGAATGATCTTCTTTCGAGACATAAGTGTATTTTAGTGCTGGGAGAATATCTATTGAAAACAATTAAAATCGATAAACATTTTTAGTAAAAATCGATAAACTTTTTTTAGCAAAAATACAAGCAAACAAAACTGGATGGGCTAAACAAAAACGTTCCTACTTTATATGCCTGCGTATCATATACAATAATGCTAAGTAACTTCGATGTCTTAAAACCAGCCATTTCACTTAAAATCCGGTAATACGGAATAATATTTTCTGTGACATATTTACAGTAATAACGTAGCAGGTGTAATCGTTTGAAAGCATTGTATAATATAGTAACATTTTGACATTTCAGTTAAGAGGGAGCAAGTGAAATTTTGACGAACTGTCTTGTTGTTGTTGTTTGTTTTTCATTAATAACTTAACATCATGAAGTTCGTGAAGTCCTTTCACGTAGGTCAAATCTATTTCAATTATTACTCCTTCGTGTACGTCTTCCGGTGCAGACTAGACAAAAAGCGAAACCCATATATTAGGACAAGGAAGTTCATTTGCTTTCTTCTCACTCGTTGGTTCTCATGTCCTCACGTTATCGTTACTCCTTAGTAAAATGAAAACTGTATTAAAGTTTAAAATCAGCATTTCAATTGTAACGGGCGAAGGAATATTGATCTTATATGCAAAGATTCATACAATTGGTATACTTTGTCACGGGTTTATCACAATATAATTGCACATTTTTGCTGTTAACAATTCGGGTGTGTAAAAAATCATTATTACCCACGGAAAAAAAGAACATTTTAACTTATAAAGTTCCACAATAAAAATGTCTTTATACTGTTTAATTATAATAAGTAGAAAATGTGTAGTCAACTCAAAGTTTGAAATTCCGTCTAATATACCAAGTTATTTGGCCGAACAATCTTTTTCGGGGTACATAAATAAGTAATTAACTAAAAACCGGAAATTGTGTCAGCGTCACATGACGTCAATAGCGACGACCTCAAAACTTAACAACGAGTTTGGCGTAATTGTCATTAACAGGACCAGTTTGTTACTATATTGCTTAGATATAATATCATCCAATCTTGCACGAATATCATGAGGCAAACTTTCACAAGTGAGTTCCTTAACAGCCTTTGGTTTAGGTCGAAACATAGACTCATAAAAATATGTTTGAATCGACCTAAATTAAATTCATCGTAGGTATAACATATACATAGGAATATATATAATAGATCGTCCGAATCGTCCTTAATATCGTTCTTGTAAAGCAACAACAGAATCACTCTTTTATGTTTGACAGAAAAGTCTTTTAGTGATTGTGCGAGAAACTTACTGTTTGAATACATATATGCACGTGCATATATTACACAAATGTTTTACATTTTATACATTCAGCGGAGGAAACATGTTTCCACAGTATGCATGTTAACGTAATGTAATTTTGAATGCATTCCTTAGGATAAAGAAATCATAGAATATATTCGAACATGCTCATTTGTACATAACAATATGACCAAAGTTAACACTTTAAAAACATTCTTTGAAGTTGATATCGCTACGTAGGAAATTTTGCGAGAACTGCTTTAAATGATAAATACCAGTCAAATAAAAATTCCTACGAACTATGTGTGTGTACATTTGTTTTTGTTATATGACCTTAAGCATTGGATTTCTAAACTACATGTATACGATTCCAAATGACATAACTATACGATTAAAATATGATTGAGCTCTATAACTCAAATATGAAAAAAATTACAAAAGAAAATACATTAAATTACAAATCGCATAGTGAAGAACAAGATTAACAAGAAAGAGCGGCCTATAATTTATGTACCCCACAACAAAACCTTGCATCACAGGGCTACGGGTAAGGAGTCTAGAAGAATAACAGGTAGGACAGGATAAATGACATATCAACAAGTGAGATGGCAATATAAATTTTTATATAAAGATAAAGTGACTGAAAGAATACAGTATATCTAATGTGAAAGTAAACAAACTGGTAACCGACCAAAGAAATGTAAATCATATAAATGTTTGCATGTCAAATTTACAGCTACTTCTGAAACAGATGATTTTTTAATAATTGAGCTGATTATTGAAGATATTAATTACGGTCTCAAATAAGATAATAGACCGTACTTGATTGGTATTTTTAATTGTTCTATGTGTATCTTACTAGTAATTTGTCATTTTTCTCATGTTAAATAATAATTTTCTTATATATATCCTACACAAAGCCAGTTTGCATTAAGCTTATGTCATAGTCCTTGAAAGGTATCAGTACATTTGAAACTCTCTAACAGCAATATTCGCTTCCATGAGGATTTTGTTGAAAGATTCCTATTTGGCAAATAGGAATAAAAAACGGTTTAAATAGCTCGTAATTTTGAACACAAATGTCAGGCGATCAATTTGCGGAGATGGTTATGAAGGCTTCACCAGAGATAGCATGCTACTCATAAATTAATAAGTTAAAATAATATGTTCAAGCCGATTTGTATGCAGTCCATTGAAATCCCCTCATTCATAGATGGATAACTATGACAAATATTATGTACAGACACATATAAATCAGATGATGATTATGATGACATTTATACTTTCAGACAATGCAGCAGTCACTTCTAAATCGCTAAGCCTACTAGAATATCCAATCCTATGTGTATTTTAATTCATTATTATGTATTTGTCTTTTTTCTTGAATTTATCTCAAAAGTTGTTATATAAGAATTAGCTATCACAAATCCATCTACATGAAGCGAAATTTGGTGAGCATAAGCCTACGATTGGTCTATTAGGAACCGTAATTGAAATGCAGTCAATTAAAAAAAGCCAATAGTGCCATGAGCTTTGTTTTACAATGCTTTAACACTACATACATTTAATGAATGTATTAAACAGAAGCTCATTTAACATATTGTCTACCTAGGGTAAATAACTGAATAAAACGAGCGATAATTGTCTGAGTAAAAACTTTACATGAGTTAAAAGTTGGATGGATTTACTCATGATAATTAAATAAATCAATTTGAAAACATAAAACATTAAATTTCTTTGAAATGTATTTAAACATCTCGCTTTAAAAAACAACTAGTACCTTTATAACCTTTATACCCATAAAATGTACTTTATTTAACATATAGTAACAGATGAAATCAAATCAGTAATTAATGATATAATAACGGACATGCCTGAAAAGCAATGCACAAAGAAATAAACACATAGCACACTAGCTTAATTACTACAGTGAACACATCTGCGGATGTTTTAAAATTCTAAATTTTACCAGTTCATGTTAAATGTTGAATTCTGCTTAAGCCGGTGCCAGGGGGCGTCGACGGTAGTTTGCACTTGACAGTACCGTTCATGAACAGGCTCATTGCAACATTTTCAATTTTGTAGTGTTGGGCTTTCTTTAGGGATTCTTATTTCTCTCTATTGATCAATATTTGTTGTTTTTGAACCTTTCATGTGTATATTCAAAATTATAACTATTCAACCGATTAGAAAAAAATGAATTAAAATCAAATTAATAACCCAAGATGGAAAATGATATGATTTATGACATACTATACCTTAATATATTTTTTAGATTGCATATATAATTTTCAAACTGTTTGAAACATTTTGATCATAACATTAAATCCATAATTTAATATACATTAAAATTATAAATCAAGCACTCAAAAGGACATACTGCCGAAATAAATTACAAAAGCAATCCGAATGTACTTAGTTTACTACTAATTTACTATGTCAATTAAGGATATTGGTCAATGAAAATGCTTGATGTAAATGATATTTGACACGATCAATTTGGCGTTAATCAAATTATTGTTACGCACTGTTTGCTTATTTGTGCTTAAATAGCGAGAGCCAGTGAGCTTACAATTTGATTTCTTAAGACTTAATGCCCCATCATTAAGTTGACACTTCTACCCACTTCTTCCTAAAGCAGGCAGAAGCATTTGCTGTTTATTGTTGACGGAAAGTCACTCGCATATAAGTAGTTTGCATATAGTTTTGTCTGCATAAAAATCGGTGTTACAATTGTTAATTTCAAGCTGTAAGTGATTCATATAAAGCAAAAACAAAAAGTGTAGACCCTTGAGAGACACCAAAATAATGGCTTTATGTTCAACTATTATTATATTTTGTCTAATAGAAAGACATGCTTCAAATCATTTACAAGTAATGTCATTATGTCAGAAAAATGATACTGTTTTCGGTTACAAATTAGTATTTGATGATCGACCATATCTAATGCAGACTATTGTCAAGATTGAAGTCCTGAACACCAGTAATCAATTAATTAAACGAACAATCACTGTTCGACAAGAGTATTGTTTACGTAAACCTGACTTTGGTTTATTGTATCTATTTGCTGGACAAAATATTTTGTTCTCAATTACCTCGGATAAAGTAGTAGTAAAACAATATTATGATTGCATTTTGAACGTATTTGAAAATAAGTGTAACACGCGTAAGTTTTAACTCATACGGAAATATGCAAGTCCGTATACTATACCGTATACCATAACATTATTTGAATCACCATAACATATAACAGGCTTTAAATCCACCTCCAGATGAGCCAATATATTTTAAGAAAATCAATATTGAGAAATATGCACTAAACTTTTAATAAAGATAAAATCATTCAATATCCAAGTTATATTTTTCATGATATGTGCGGTTTAAGACTGATTTTGCAGTATTATACTATTATATTTCTACTGCGTCACAAACGCAGTAAGCGATGTTTTGCACATCTTGACCACTTTTTTAATTTTCGTAGTTTGTAGGTGCCGATTGCATTATGTAAATTACTTTTTTCACCTCAAAATATTTTACTTTCAAATACATTTCCAAAATTTTCATGAAAATTAACTTGAATCTGGAGGCGTGCTGCTTTAAGAATTCGAGGCACTGTCACATAGACCTGTTGATGTGGTAATATTAAGCCGTCCTTAAAATATCTTCATAAGGTGAAACACTGAATATACTAGTATTATCAATTTGAAATTTTTCAATAAATAAGATTATATTGTTCAATATTATTTTGAGTAATCATTTTGCTTGTTATACTTGTAACAAAGTCTTTTATCATTAAGTATTGATATGATGCAATCTGTGAGCATACCATTAAAGAACATTTGTTTTGGGAATCGAGTAACTAGTTGTCGTTTCAGAAGCGAGGTGTTTAAATGTTTTCCGAAGAAGTTTGATTCTTTTATTTTCCTGAATGGAATTGTTGAAATAATATCCTGAGTAAATCAATCAAGAATTTTTTTTCATCTCAAAGTTTGTTACTAAGACATTTGTCAGTTTCATCATTATCTACCCTGGCTGGACAATATGTTTAATGCGCTCCTGTCTAACACATGCATTTATATCTAATGTAGTGTTTAAAACGCTGTGTACAATGCATGGCACTATTGAAATTTTCAAAATTGACAGCATTCCAATAGAACATTCTTCTTCAAAAAACGCCCATAAAGTTTCAGTTCTGTGATCGCTAATTCTAATAAGCATGTACCAAGTCTTTAGATAAATTCAGACAAAGACACATACATAAAACCAATTTATTTAAACATTCTCTTGGAATCTGGCATGTACATGATGTTTATCAGAGAATAATTATCTTACAAGTTCTTCGTACTTCTTTGAAAATTGCTAAAAGAAATTTCGGAACTCATTTTATATCGTACAGTTTCTTCACATCGCATAGTGATGTGAAATTAAGTCATCTTTGCATCGTATAGTTAAGTTTCTTCAAATCGCATAGTGATGTGCACTATGCAAAATTAAGTCATATTTACATCGTATAGTAAAGTCATCTTTATATCGTTTGGTTAGCCATCTTTACATCGTATTAAGTCATCTTAATATCGTATAGTTATGTCATTTGCGAGTCATGTTTTAATTCTTTAGTTAAAATGAATGTTCTCAATTCATTTTGTTAAAAACCAAATTGTAATGGTTCGTACAAGTTTATTTTGTCGGATATTTATTATTAAAATCAGTTCTTGCAAACTTTGTTTTTAAGACACTGTCTGGCTGTTATTAAATACATACATATTCTGTCCCTTTTCCATGAAAAAACTTCTAATTCCAGCTAGCTCTGGACATTATCATAATACAAAGATACGTAAAGTCTTGATTCAGTTGAAGGGTTAGGTAAAAAGTTTATTCTAACATGGTTGCTCCTTGTCGAATAAACTACAACACGATACAAAGAATTTGAACAAACAGTTCAAGGTTTCTTTAAAAATAATCTGTTAACTAGAGTGTAGATTTTATTTTATGCTGTGATATCTTGGTTATGTTTTAGGTTGCATATATAAACTTAAATCTTGTCTCCTTTGTGAATCAAAATGTAATACGAAGTTCTTTTGCCTTGCTAGGACATGTCATTATACATCCAGACGACAATGGAAACACACTATTTTGTGTCAGGCTGGGGACATGGATACATGTCTTTGTACATCTTTTCATCTTATTTATAACTTTGAGGTATTTGAAATCTTTTAAATAAAGTTTTAAAAAATGATTATCATTTTACTGTGTTTACCTTACTGTCTTTTATCACTAGTCTTAAGGTTTATTTATTGTCATGATTATTTTTTTAATTTTGTATTTTTATATGTTGTTGTTTCACTCATGACTATAATTATGTGATATTGTTTCTCGTTTTGTATTATGAAATACCATTCATAAGATGTGTATCAATTTTAGTCATATTGTGATGTACATTTAAGCATGTTCGGATATACTCCTCGAATATTTTATCCTGAGGGATGAATTCAAAGTTACATTTGGGTTTATTTCAACACGCATGTTATGGAAACATGTTCCATGCTGTGTAGGTTAGGCTGTTCGTTAGAAGCTCTCATTCCTAGAACGAATTTAAGATCGATTTTGTTAAAATAATGGAGTTTGTTTTCATAAATTTGTTCGGAACAAGCTTTTAATATAAAACAAGGAAGGTATGTAATTTCTCTCTATACAATTTCCGGTCAGTGTCGTTGTTTATTTGTTTTTTTTTCTTTTCTCTCTTATTTTTTTGTGTTTTTTGCTAGTTGTTTCTTTAGAAAGCTCTTAGGACGATTAGAACACTGGTCTTTCGAATTGAACGGTCTTGGAAACCGCTATTCAAAAGCTACAATTAAAACCAATGTTCGGTAACTTGGTATATTATACTATCTTATTTAATATAGCTGTTAAACAAACGAGCGAAAATTAAATACAAGAACAAATATGAAAATTCTAACAACTTGATGTTCTTTAAAGATCTTTTAACTTGTTGATCAAGGATAAATATTTCAGAAAATAATGTTTCTTTAAAACATGATCGATCTGTTGAAAAAGATAGATTACTTGTTCAGAATATTTATCGACAAACGACGTCATTCTGGAAATACACCAAATTAAACATAAACTATTTGTAAATATCATCGTGAAATATGAGATGCATATAGAGCAATTATAAATACCAATCAAGAACGGTCTATAATCTAATTTGAGACCGTTATTTCTATCTGCAATAATCAGCTGAATAATTTAAAATTTATCTGTTTGAAAAGTAGCTGTAAAATTGTCATGCAAACATTTATATGATTTTCAGTCCTTTGGTTGGTTACCATTTTGTTTACTTCAACTTTAATTGTCTTGTATTCCTTCAGTCATTTGATCTTTATATAATTATGTATGTCGTGTATTCTGCCCTGTCTAGAAGTCTGCTAGACTCCTTACCCGTGGCCCTATGATACAAGGTTTTGTTGTTGGGTACTTTGATTATATGTTGATCTTGTTCTTCAATATACATAATGTAATTTAATGTGGTTTTTAAAATAAATGTATTTTTTCATCTCTATATCATAAAGTTAAGACATCTTTGCATCGTATAGTTATTTGATTTTTACATCGTATAGTGATTTTATATTTGCATTATAGGTTTCAATCATATCTAAATCGTATAGTTATGTCATTTTGAGTAGTTGAGAAATCCAATTTTTAAGGTCATATAACAAAACAAATGTGTAATATATCGTATGAGTTTAAATTTGCCTGGTATTTATCAATAAAAGCAGTTCTCGCAAAATTTTCTTGGTAGCGATATCAAATTCAAAGAATATTTTGTAGTGTTAACTTTGGTCATATTGTTATGTACAGATTAGCATGTTCGAATATATTCCAAGATGTCTTTATCCTACGGAATGCATTCAAAATTGAATTACGTTTTATTTCTTTGGAAGAATGTTTAAATGTTGAATGTATCAAATGTAAAACATTTGTGTCATATATGCACGTGCATATGTATTTAAACAGTAAGTTTCTCTCACAAACAATTAAAGACTTTAAACATAAAACAGTGTTTTGTTGTTGTTTTGAAAAAACAATACTAAGGACGATTCGGACGATCTATTATATGTATTCTATGTATATGTTATATCTACGATGAATTTGATTTAGATTGATTCTGACATAATTTTATGAGTCTATTCTTCGACCTAAACCAAAGGCTTTTGAGGAACTCCTTGTGAAAGTTTGCTTATTTGATATAATGAATTACCGTCACGCCCTGACTCCTAAAACGAATTTAAACTTATGATATCCAAACCAAAACGTTGGTATATTAGAGGGAATTTCAGAGTTTGCAGTTGACTACGTATTTTTTACTTATTATAATTAAACAGTAAAACATTTTTATTGTGGAACTTTATAAGCTACAATGTTCTTTTTTCCGTGTGTAATAATGACTTTACAAGCACGACCGAATAGTTAACAGCGAAAATTTGCAATTACACTGTGATAAACATGTGACAAACTATACCAATCTTTATGAAACTTTCCATAAGAGATCAATAGTTCTTCGCCCGTTACTGTTGAATTAATGATTTCAAACTATAATGCAGTTTTCATTTAACAAGAAGTAATGATAACGTGAGAGCATGAAAACTGACGAGTGAGAAGAAAGCAAAATTGACTTCCGTGTCCTAACATATTTGTTTCGCTTTCTGTCTAGTCTTTACCGAAAGACGTAGACAAAGGATTAATGATTGAAGTAGATTTGACCTACGTCAAAGGACTTCACGAACTTCATGATGTTAAGTGATCAATGAAATTCAAACAACATCAAAAAAGTTCGTCAAAATTCCACGTGCTTCCTCATAACTGAAATGTCAAAATGTTACCATATTATACAATGCTTTCCAACGAATACGCTTGCTAAGTTATTACTGTAAATATGTCTAAGAACAATCATTTCGTGTTACCGGATATAAACTGAAATGGCTGGCTTTAAAACATCGAAGTTACTTAGCAATATTGAATATGATATAAAGGCATGTAAAGTAGCAACGTTTTTATTTTGCCCATCGAGTTTTGTTTGTTTGTATTTTTGCTTAAAAAGTTTATCGAATTTAACTAAAAATGTTCATCATTTTTTCCAATAGATATTCTCCTAGCACTGAAATACGTTTATGTCTCAAAAGAAGAACATTCACCGGATACCTGAGCAATTACAAAGTCTTGTGGTGAGGATTTAAAAGGAAAAAAATACACTTTACACTACAAACCCTTACAGTTGTACATTTAACATGGCCTTAGCCTGTTTTATGAAGCGCTGCTCTTAACAAAATCTTCACGTCACCCCCTCCCACACACCAAAACACACACACACACACACACACAAAGCTTTGGGAAAAACTATAGGACATAGCAATCCCTATCCTGGTATGGTGTGCCTAATTTCAGCAAAATAAAAAAGAATTGGAATTTTCCGCAATAGATATTCTCATAGCACTGAAATACGTTTATGTCTCAAAAGAATACCTGAGCAATTACAAAGTCTTGTGGTGAGGATTTAAAAGGAAAAAAATACACTTTACACTACAAACCCTTACAGTTGTACATTTAACATGGCCTTAGCCTGTTTTATGAAGCGCTGCTCTTAATAAAATCTTCACGTCACCCCCTCCCACACACCAAAACACACACACACACACACAAAGCTTTGGAAAAACATAGGACATAAGCAATCCCTATCTGGTATGTGTGCTAATTTCAGCAAAATAAATAAGAATTTGGAAAGAAAAATAACAAAAAACAAAGCGAAATGTACTTGAATTTATTTAAAAGCTTTAAGAAATGTAAGAGAGAAATATTATTTAATTTTAAAAATGAATAATTTAAGTCTCTCCGTCAGGAAAAGGCTTCTTCCAGTGCCGTTAGGGTTAATAGATACGTCTCTATGTATCAGTGTATCCAATAAGTATCTGACCTCGGTACAGGTACATGGCCTTGTATTCGATAACCTTAGAACTGTTAAAACAGAAAGTATATTAATTAAGCAAAAGAATCAAGATTCTGGGACAGTCTTTTTCTTAGAATTGTTTAAACTGAAAGTATATTCATTTAAGCGAAATAGTCTTTCAGAGCGGTACACTAATGCGATTTCTCACAAATAGCGGTAGGCCACAGACATAGAATGGTCCAAAGAAAAGGGATAACATAGAGATGAAAGTTGTTAATTGTGTCTTTATGTCCGAAATGCTATTCAGTGAAAACGGTATATGGTTTCAAGGCTTCTCGAAAGAACTACGACACGAGCTTTATTTTTTACTCAGGCTCATGTTTCAAAAATAATGTTTAAGAGATGACACGTTGCTGTGTTAAATATTTTACATATAACAAGAAAAATATCAAAAACGTTCGGCTGCAATGATGCTGAGATTGCATACAAGTTTTTGTAATAAATGAAGTCAATTTTGTGGTAAAACTATTTTGTGGTTATGTAGCAGAGGTGATATATAAAAGAAACAAACATGTAAATAGAGATATTTCACGATATGGAATTATCAAAATTGTAAAAGTTGGTGGCAGCATATCAATTTGATAGATCCCTACTGCGGCCTTTTATTTGAATTACAATACATTTGATCTCAAAACAGTGACACGTGTTCAATTTTTATGAAATATTTAGTGGTAAATTTCTTATTGCAATCTACTATAAAAGAGTATTGCCATGAAGGGATCTATGAATTTTAAATTGAAATAGGACAATTATTTTCTTATTTGTTTAAACC
Organism: Ruditapes philippinarum; assembly: GCF_026571515.1. Taxonomy (NCBI): domain Eukaryota; kingdom Metazoa; phylum Mollusca; class Bivalvia; order Venerida; family Veneridae; genus Ruditapes; species Ruditapes philippinarum. The sequence continues at coordinate 254,537 of NW_026855254.1, forward strand.
GTCACGTGATATATATATACATATTAAACATGCACATTATTTTCTTACATTTAATGGAAGACATGTTAGCTTGCTTTCACGGACTTTGGATGATAAGAATAACCACTTTGAAAATAACCACTATAATAAAAATAGCGTCAAATAAAACATTCTACAAGACAAAAACCATCCAACAAACAAATCAATAGACTCAACTAAAATAGTAAAGCGTCCCTAATTATAAGTTTTCCAGCGATGCGGCCCACTTTAAAGTAGTTCCCAAACACATTTTTAAAACCCTATTCTTAGTTTTCAAAAAAAGACTTGCCAAAAAAATTTAAAAAAAACCTTCCGTAACAGGAAAATTTAGATAGAAAAAATTCTTTCTGTGTTCGCAATTTGTACAGAAAAAAATTTTAAACGAAGTTTAGTTTTTGACCCCTGTTCTTCGGGGAAACTTGAAAAGTCTTTTGCCGGGACACTGTACACTGATGGGCAAGGGGCGTTTGGGGGGGTCGTGGTTTCTGTTTTTTTAAACTACTTTAAAATTGTAAATTTATTGCATGAAATCCAAATTTTTTCAAATTATCATTTTTCATTTTATTCCACCAGGGTTTTTGCTACTTTTTCTTTTTTAAAAATACATTACATTTTTCATTTCTCTCTTTTTTTCTGAAAAACTGGTTTCCCCTTTTTCCCTTATCAATGGGTTAAAAAACCCCGTGTTTTTTTTGTTGTTCCCCGGGGTAAGGGAAAAATGAAAGCGCCCTTTTATAAAAGTGTTCTTTAAAAAATCCTTTTCGTGCTTTTACTGGGTTTTGTAATTAAAACTTTTTTGCAGTTTGTTAAAGGTTATGAAATTTTTGGTTTTTTAAAGTTTGTTTTACATAAAAATGCCGTGGTTTTTAGGGGGCCCGTTGATGGTACAAAAAAGTTCGAGAAAATGAAAACGCTGTTGTCAATATTTTTTTTTTATTTTTTTCTGTATTTGTAATTTTGTTGTAAATTTCCCCTTTATAAAAAATTACTTTTGAAAAAAAAAAAAAAAAAAAAAAATGTGACATTTTAAAAAGCTCTTGTCACTGGAAAAATAATACACTTCTAAAAATGTTATATCTTTTACCCCCCTTAGAAGTAAAGTACGGTAATGTTTAAAGCTTGCTGGTTTTTTTTTATCTATCAGAAAGATTTTTTTATATTTACCACTCTATTATTTTTAGTGTCAAAAGTTTTGAATCTTTGTTATCCGAATAGGTTTGGTATATGTATATGTCAAAAAAAAATTTTCCAATATAACTCTGGCAAATTTTTTTTACAAGCCCTTCAAAATTCACAAAATTTTAAATTTAAAATTTTTTTTTCCCCAATTTTTACCCATTTACGCGTTTTTTCCCTTTACGTAACAATATTACTAGGGACGGGTCATTGAAAAAATTTTTCATATGTTTCGTGAAAATTCCCTCGAAAAAAAAATATCATTTTTCCTTTAAAAATAGCTTTGGGTGGCAAAAGGGAAGTTTGTTTTTTGAATTTTAATTTTTCTTTTTCATTTTTTTGCCTTTTTTCTTTCACAAAAAGGCCTATTAAATATAACCTTTCGTTTTTGCTAATATTTTTTGGGAATTAAAAAGCAAAACCCAAAATCACCGTTAAATTTTTGGAATTGAAATTTTTTCTTTCCCAAAAAAACGAAAAATATATATTTTTAAGAAGACGATGTTTTAATAAGACATATTTAATATGAAAACTTGTATTTTTCGGACATTATAATTGTTACTTTGAAATGAACAGATTTTCACGATTTTTTTAAAATCTTACGGGGAAGACAAAACGGGACATAATTTACGTCGTGAATTATGCATTTTTTTTATTATACAAGGGTATTTTTATTGTATATAAAACAAAATTCAGATTTATATATAAATTTATATTTAGATATATATTTTGCAATAACTTAACATGTAAATGTACATAAAACTTTTTATCAAGGTGAGTTCCTTCTTTAAGTATTATCTATGCACAATTTCTATCTTTAATTATATGTACAATGTTTTTCTTTTTAACTTGTTCTTTTTTTAAATATTGTCTTTATGTGAAATGAACCTGAACACCAGCAAGCTCTTCTTAGGAAATTTTGCCAAATGTCCCCCGAGCTTTCATACTACGTGAAATTGCCCGGAACACTATAATTTCATTCCTTTTTTGTTAACCTTTTTTCTGTTGTGTTTTTCTTATTGATTTTTAAAATTTTTTAAAAAAGCAAAATTAACTTAGCACGGGTTTTTTTTTTTTGCCCTTATTTAACACCTTTGGAATTTTGGAAAATAAAGCCAAAAATTCGAAACGTTTTTACCATTGGCCCAAAAGGCGTCACGCTTTAGCAATCAAAATCGAAAAAAAGAAAAGCAATTACGGTCATTTTTAGTATCAGTTCATGCCCCAAAAAATATACTTTGTTTCTTTTAAAAATTTCAAGGGTTAAAAATTTTGATATAAAAAATATTGGGTAAAATTTTCATGGGTTTCTCGCAAAATATGTCTTTTTTTTTATAGATGATACAAGCCCTTCCAAAAAATGCCGGCGAAAAAATGATATGAAGGGCGTTATTTTCGGGTTTTTTATCGGGCTACGGTTTATTAAATTTAAAAAATAAATGACATTTTCTTCTGTAAAAGATTTAATATTTCACATGGTGGCCCTTTGTTTTTGGGCAAAAATTCAATGTTTTTTTAAACCCCCGGGAAAAAGAATAGGGGTTTTTTTAAGGTAAATTTAAAAAATACAAATTTTATACTGATATTTCGTTTTTTCAGAAAAAACCCGTTGTGCTTTCTTTGAAATTTCCGGCATCTTAATTAGATATCAACATGGCAAAATCCAAAAGGATATTTTTTTTCAAATGTGGTTTTTTACCCTTTAAATTTTTTTATTTTTCCGAAAAATTGCAAAAAAATGGGCTGAATACTAAGAAAAAAAATGCAAAACATATAAAAAAAATTTTTTATAAATTTTATCCGTTATTTTTTTGATACTTTTATTGTAACAGCTAAAAAAATGCCTTTTACCCAAAAAATAAAATTTGCGATATGTTTGATTTAAAAATTTTCTTTCAGTATAGGCGTGTGTAATTTTGGGGCAAAAGGTATCCCGAAAGGGGCCCAAAATTTTTCCTCTCAGAGAGAAAGGGAAACAACAGTATAAACCCTTTCCGCGATTTTTGAAGGGAATTTTTAAATAATTTCGAACAATTCCGGCCAAAATTTTGCACCAAAAACTGTAAAAAGGGGTGGGGTATTCAAAAAACAAAATTTTGTTGGAATAAGATTTTTTTAAAACTCCCTACCCTTCCTGCACGCTTTCTTGGTTTTGCGTTTTCACGAAAAATTTCAAAATTTGCAAAGGATGGGTTTTTTAATTAAAGTGGGAAAAAGGGGTTTTTCCGGCAATGCTGCAATAAATTTTTTCTTCAACAAAAAAGAAAAAATTTTTAAGCTGGGTTTAAAAAGCCCTGAAGTTTTTTATTGGGTTGGGGGTAGGGGATAAAAATTTTAACAGAAATGAGAAATTTTTCAAAATTTTTTAAGTAAAAACCAAATTTAAGTTCATCTGTTATTCAATTCCCAAAACCTTTTCCACCTACATCTGATGTGCGGGGCAACACTCTATGCGGTTTCCCATTTCCAAAAAAAACATGGTTGGAAAAAGAAAATTTTTATCCAAATGAATGGGGGTGGGAAATTCCTTGAAAAACGTCTTGGGTTACCAAAAATTCCAAACCCCCTGTTTCCCGTTTTTTTTAAATTTTCCCGTGCAAATTTCAAAAAAAATTGCGACTCTAAAAGATGTACCCGTCCAAAAATGATCTGAAAAATTTTTGTTTGGGTGTGGAGAAAGTCTTTATTGTTGTTTAAACTGTCGGGCCCCTTTCAGATATTGATTTTGCAGACTGGAAGGGTTTGATTTTGGTTTCGACACAAAATTTTGAAAATAGTTATCATTGTACCTTTGTTAAATTCATAGTTTGTGTTTTATTAGTATTGTACATTTATGCATCTGGCATCTTGTTTGTACTAAGCAATAGGGGTTCCTAACTTTAAATTATTCATATAAAACTTTGCAGACAAATATGTTCCTTGTATATTGAAAAGTCTCATATTCCTAAGTGAAGTAAATAATGTAACTTGTAAATAAAACAAAAGGATTTATTATAATACACTGTTTGTTGCCATATGAAGTAAGTTATTTGTATGGTAATTATACTCTTTTATCCAGTGTCAAGTTTATACTAAAAATTTGTAACACAAATACTTTACATTGGTGTTTATCACTTGTGCTATTCACCGGAAAAAATTATGCGCTAATAACCTAAATGTAGTAAACTCTAAAATGTACAATGCACGTTTATCAATGGGTTTTCTTATCTTAGCTTGTGTTGCTTCAAAATGTATTTTCCTCTAATTGGTCCCAATGTCAAAGTTTATCTAACTGTAAAAAAAATGTATAACTATATTGTTCTGAAATAGAACGATAATTTCAAAATTTATAGAATATAGTACATTTGAATGTTTGGTTACAAGCAATGACAATAACCCTACCTATACTCAAAGTGATTAAGAGTACTTATCGGGATGGTGACAAACACGTAGTTCTTGTGAATGAGCTAGCCTGTATATACATGTTCTTTAATATTAAATGCATTGTTGCTTGCCCAAATAGGTAGCTCTTCGAGACATTAGAAATATAGTTTTATTCCCGTGTGTAATGTACAAATTTCAAACAAATTGACACTTAAAATGTATATACTTACAATTTCTCCATGGTGTTTTTGGTAATTGTTACTCGCTCTAAATTAATACCTACTTGTTTGTTTGTTCTATTTTTTACTTGAAAAACAAACAAATCAAAATTCAAATTGCGTTAGATGTTCAGAATGTTAGCTAAAAAAGTTTACTGAATTATTCAACGTTTATCTAAAACAAAACTTACAATACATAAATGTATGTATGTCCCCCTTTTTAATTTCATATGAATACAGTTGACATAATTTACAAGTATTTCTTCATGCATAAATATGTTATTATGTATTGTTTTTACTTTATATATGCATGAAATGGATGGATTTTGCTGCTTATATATCGAAATTTGAATGGTTTGAAATTTTTAACATAAAAGTGGGTGGGGTAATTTGACCCACTTTAAATCATAAAATTGCCCCTATGAAAAATGTTTTTAATGTAAATTATATGTATATTTTTGAATTAACATGGACAGAAATTTGTTTGTATGAAGTTTGCATGTAATAAATATGTTTAACTTATATATGGAAGAGTTTTTTTTTAATATCATCGGAAAATAATAAGTTTTAAACCCGGATTTCCCATAACTGAAATTTATAGGTGTCAAACTTTGAAAGCTAAAAATATCACACTTCCCCTTCAGCAAAAGAGTGCAACTTTTTTCCTTATATTAAGCAGATATGGTACCATCATAAAATATCAAAACAAAAACTTTTGCAATTAGTTCTAGGTTAGCTTGATTTTCGGGCTAATTTGACTGGACTATATAGGAGCTGGTAAAATAGATAACACGTTTCATCTTACCTTGTTATCTTAAATCAATGATAAGGGCTGAATTGTTCAGCCCTGCATGACAATCGTTTACTGGTAGACAGTGGTTTTTGCCTTGGTCATTGTTTTTGTGTATTTTTGAAATTATAATATGTTGTACCCCTTAACCGTGACCGATAAGGTTTGACAAAAAATAACCCCATGATTTAAATTTTAAAAAGGGGGCACATTTTTTGCCCCAAGGGAAAATAATAAATTTTTTTAAAAATTGGGAAAAATAAAGGAAACACGAGTTTTTTTAAGTTTTTTTATGGTTTTTTTGGGAGTTGATTTCTTTCCTAAGGAAAAATAAAATTTTTTCTAATACGTTTGTTACATAAGGGGTCAATGTAAAAAGTTGTATTTGGGGGTTTCTTCTACAAAAAATTAATCCCATTAGTATAGTGTTTTGTTTGGGAAAAAGGGGAAAAGAAACAAAAAAATGGTTCAGGTAGTCGGCCCAAAAGTTTAATTTGTAACTTTTAAAAATATAGAGGATACAAAAAAGCCCTTTAAGGGTTTGGGAAAAAAAATCGAAAAGCAATTGTGGGGCATAATGGGCTTTTAACTCACCAGTCGCAGGACAAAAATCAGTTTCAGAAGTTTTGTACATAGACTATCTTTTCTTATATTGTTTGGATTCCGGTTTGTTCACATTTGAGTGACTACATGATAGACAATACAACTTATGATTATAACAATTCGAGTATGCGCTACTAAGCAAGAAAAAAATGAATCCAATACCTTTTTTTTCGTTACAGTTTATCTGTAGTTACGACATAGAAAATTAAAAAAGTTCATGTTTGCGAAAGTGTCGGCTCTGTGATGAGTCGCATTTTGTTGTCCGATTGTAAGAAATATGATTTTCGTTGATGTTGAGTAGTATTCTATCGAAGTGATAATTTAAATTTTCTCCCTGATTTAGCATTACGCAGACCGCGATACATTTCCATGTTCCATCCGTAACATGCCGACCAAGGCTTCTCCTCAAATTTATCTGTAACATAATTTGCATAGATAGCTAGTAATTACAACAAGCGCCCAAATTTTCTTCTATTTTATTCATCGCTAAATTTGTGTTGCTACTCATTTATTTAAAATGATGTCTTGATTCAATGGTGCGCTGAACATTCAGCAGTGTATATGTAAGTAGGAGGGTAATTTTGTATGAAACACACATAATCTTGTACATTAATGAGAAATAATTATTCACAATTCTTCGACTAAAAAAAACTAATTATTTAATGATATGAATGATCTTTCCTTTCCAATTAAGTTTGTAAAACTATATATCTGTGTTGAATGTTGGAATGAATTTTGAAAAAGATTAGTTCGAAAAAGCTTATATGAAAGTCATAATGTCCTTAATGGCGAATGGCACTTGATTAATGGTTGAATCCCTATTTGTAAAAACGACATAATGTTTTGTTCTCTTTGTATGCGAGTGCTAAACAACAGAGATGTTCTAATTAAAAAAAGCTCTTTCGAGAATCGGCTATTCAAATATATCATCAGATGTAGCTTTATACCTTTGATACTGATAATCATTTATATTTCTACAGCATTGATTTCTTTCAATCAATTGCGCGCCTGATTCTTAGGCCCAGTATGTCTCAGGAATGCTTCATTTTATTTAGAAAAAAAATTGACATATTGCTTCAGTTTCCAAAGAATACTAGTTTGCCATTAAGATGTATATGTTGATTTAAACGTATTTTGCTTTGTTAGTAATTGGTTTAATTATTATAGTTAATTCGTATTTTGTATTGAAGTGAAAATACCACTTAATTGCATTATGTTACCTTTACGAAACATTGCTGTACATTCAGATCTATTTGCTACATTTATACAGCTGTTAAACATCTAACATGCTCTTAAACCATATTTAAAACATAATTAAAAGTATGTTTCACATTTCTAAAGGGTTTAATAAAATTTGATATGGATATCTAAGGCATAATGTGCCTTTTTAAAAGAAATTGATAAAATCGCCCAGTATCTTTCATTAATCACTAGTGAAATACTGACGCTACTACTGTCTATAATTTTCATTTTGCAATGCTCGATTGGTGTTTTTCTTCTTAAAAAATCTCATTGTTGTTCAATTTAATTATCAAAAAAATCCCGCTTGTACCACACATTCGTAATCTACAGTATTCATTTCTTTCAGTCTATTGCACACTTGATTTAAATGAATTCGGTAAAATCACTCCGTATCTTTCATAAAAATTGCCAGTAAAAACTTGCCTACAATCTTTATCTATCAGTTAAATGATACTAATGATCCATAAGCGCAAAAATAAATATCTTTTCCGATTTATTGACACTGATAAGCATCTTTTTCTTTGACCAATACACATTTTCTAAATATAAATATTATTCATAAATGACACTAATTAATCGTGTAAGATAAGCATCTACTTTCGCGCGTTCTCTGCCCAAGGATGTAATAATACACGGCTGATGCAATACACATGACGCAATACACTAATTGATTACGTCAACGTCTCTACGCCGTTGCCGCTGAACCTGAAAACTCTCATTTCTCCCCTACTGCTATCGTTGACATTAGAATTATAATAAAACCGTAGATATAAATTAACATATAAAACTGTCCTAAAGACACCTAATCCTTTGGCTTGTCATGCTTTTACTTTTTCCTGTGATGCAAAAGAGAAAAAACACTGCACAACACAATTCAAACATTCCTTGTGTTTCGATACTCTTTCTGTTACATAAATACAGCATTATAAGGTAACACAATTAATTTCTCAGAAACGTTTCTGTTTATATTGTTTGCTTGCTGTCTTTTTTCTGTGTGTATTCTATACATTGTAGAATACAAAAGGAACAGTAACAGGAAAATGTAATTTACCAAAAACGCATGATCAAAACAGATAATAATACCAGATGCTGGTCTATGCGTTGTATAACAAATAATCCTGGTTAATGTCGCAATGACAACATCATGAACTTAAACAATTTACTCTGTAACCAACAAGGCTTAAAATGCCAAAAGAAGTGCAATCTCTTTAAGTTTTATTCTTATCAATATAATAGAAAGTTGAATTTATTGTAAAATAAATTTAAACAAAAACAAATCGCATACACTACATGTTTAATAGAACAATTCAAGCACAACTTTTTTCGGAAATATGTTGCACTTGGTCAATTATTTTACTGTTTTGATTTCTAACTTTATTTAAATGGAGTGTATTCACTTTTGGTTGGGTCAAATTAAATGACAAACACAATCTTGCAAATTTTGCCTCGGGACTTAATTTAGAAAAGGCGAACATGCAATTATTTTTTTTTTCATTTATTTGATATTTGAAGTATAACAATACAAACATACATATTAACATACAATTCATAGACTCATACCTATAATTTCAAAAATAAAAAAAACTACATAAGTATGAAAAACATCCATTTACTCCATATTTCTACTATATATTTATTCATTTCGAATAATAGAAAGAGTTTTTCAGATAAAGGGACTGAAAATTTAAAGTACATGTATATTCAAAGACCTTTTTAATATTATTTGGAGAAAGGGAGAATGAAAAAAAGAAGGATTTTTGAAGTATATTCAAAAATATTTAACATTATTTGGTGTAAAAATAAGGAAAGAGAGAGAAAAATAACAACAAAGAAAATGTCAGAGAAAATATACATACACAAACATACACACAGACATTCAAAAAGATACTTTTTTCCTACATACATACAAAACATACATACAATCGCAAAAAAAAAGAGACAAAAAAAAAGGAACAAGCGAGCTAATTTCAATTAATTTTCTTACGTTTTATGGTTTTGAAAATATTTTTAACTTTCTCTTACTGTTGGTTTGTATGTTAGAGCGTTAAACAAGTTACCCCATTTTTGTTTGTGTGATTCAACGTTATCATTTAGAAAAGCAATTTCCTCTTCAATTTGTATTCTCAATAGCAAAAAGTTTTTGAAAATATCAAAAGTTGGTTCATGCTTTTGGTATTTCATTTTAAGGATAAAATATTTCATAAGTATGATGATATAATTTACTAAAATACTATTAATATTGTTTTTCAGTTCTCCAAAAAACACTGTTTCTAAATTATATGAGAAAACAATATTGATTGATAAAAGAAAAGAATGTAATTTTGACCATAAATTTTGTACAATAGTACATTCCCAAAAAAGATGGTAAAGCGTTTCTAAATTGCTACCACAAAAATCACATAGATTTGAATTACAAAGGCTATACTTAAATAACATTGTATTAGTTGGAATAAGTCTATGAATAAATTTGTATTGAAAATTTCTCAATGACACGTCTGTAGTACTTTTAAATGAACCATATATATTTTTTTGCCAATCCAACTCAGTTTCTATTTCTTTTTTCCCATTTCTATCATTTGTATTTTTGAACCTTTCATCATTTTCAAGTTGCAAATATTATATAAAAGCTTATTTGTAGATTTTGATTTTTTAACTTTATTTAGGAGTGTATCTTGTACTTCGTTATAATTTCTTGTAGATTTCAGACTATTAAGATGTCCTTTTGGTATATTATTCACAAGCGTGTAATATTTTTAAAAACTCAGCATTTTCCATACCATAGATATTTTTTAAGGTCTTCAAATTTGTAGAGTTCATTTTTCCTATAATCATATAGATGTTTCTAAATATAGAATACCTTTTTGATTGCCATGTTTTATAGTACAACCAATTTATTATCAATTTTAATATTCGAATGGTTCCATATTATATGTTTTAAGGTTATCTTTTTTATTATTGTGTTCTTGTTGAATATGAAACCATGACGAAAAGGGCACATTGTTTACAAATGAATTATGAGGAAAAAAGCTTAGTTGATATCTGAATTTCGAAAAGATTAAACAGTCAAATATCAAAGGGTCATTTCCATTTAATGTTTTATTTCTTTTGATTTATAAAAAAGTTTCCATAATCCTCTATTGTCCTCATTTATATAATCGTTTGACCCAATTTGCCTTTACTGCATTTAAAAAAAATTAATTAATATCGATCATTTTTAAACCACCTATTTTTAACATTAAGTGTTTAATTGTTTTTACGTTTTGATTTTTTCTGGCTTGCCATCCCAAAGAAACAAAAACATTGCTTTAATTATTTTCTTTTATCTTATTACTTGATGGGTTTTCTAAAACTGAAAATGGATACAACAGTTTAGGTAAGGCAAATGTTTTTAATTACCCATCACTTTACCCATAAGGGTGCAGTTTTCTGTGTTGCCATTGGGTTTTAAGAGCAAAAAAAAAGTTTCTTAGTTTTGGGTTCTAAATTTATATCTGTATTTTATTTTTGTAATTAAGACGAGAAAAAGAATTACCTAGAGTTTTTGCTGAATCAAGATGTCCCAATTGAAATTTTTTATATTACAATGTTCTATATCAACTTTTTTGTTGAGCGATCCCACTCGTAGAACTGTGGATTTTTTTGTATTACAGTTTTAAAACCAGAGATCCGTATGACATATACAAAGTTTTTCAAAAGACTTCACTGATCGCATCATTAACAAAATGGTTGCGATCATCTGCCCCCCCAAAAAAAAAAAAAAAAAAGGATTGCTTTAATTGTTTTGTTCGCGATTTCTATTTCTTTAATTTCACTATCTTTTTCTATGAAATTTGATAAATATTTCTATACATAAAATAAATAATGAAGGGATGATAATGGACATCCCTGACGTACTCCCCCTTTCTATATTAAAAAAGACTCTGAAAAAATGTCCATTATTGATAAACTATACTTGATATATCAGTATAAAAGATTTTAACCCATTTTATAAGATCTTTGCCAAAAATTAAATTTATTCAGTGTATCAAAATAAATTGATGGCTTAGACTGTCCGAATGCTTTTTCATAATCAGCAAAGAATAATAAACCGCCGGTTTATTTTCTTTCTTTGCAGATGCTTCAAATAATTTCAAAAATCAGCCTTACATTTTCACCAAATATATCTATTTTTCATAAAACCAGTTTGATTAAAACTTATTATAGACGGCAGAACTTTTTTTATTCTATTTGAAATTGTTTTGTTGCAAGTTTATAAATCAACAATTGAGGCAAGCTTATTGGTCTTCCAATTTTAAATATCTGTAAGATCTTTATCCGGTTTAGGAATAAGGGATTATTATTCCTTGTCTTTTGAAGTGTTGTTAATTTTGAAGTATCCAAAAGAGTAATTAATGGGAAGCTAGATAATAGTCTTTTATGCTATTCCCAAAAATAATTTAAATAAAATTCAAACTGTTTCCCCCAAAAAACCATCAAAATCCTGGACTTTTCTTATTTTTCATTTCTGATAAAAGCTATTTTACATTCATATTCATTAATTTTTCCCTTCACAGTTGTGATCTTTTTCTTCTTCATTTAATAATTTTATATCTGTTATCAAAAAAAATTAATATTTGAGTTTTGAAGAAGTTCTATATCTATACAAACATTCATAAAAGGTTTTTTCTTCTTTAATATTTCTTATTATTTTTTATTTCTTTTATTTTCTACTTTTAATTTATGTATTACTTTTTTCTCAGCTTGTCTTTTTTCTAAGTTTGCAAAATATTTTACTATTTTTTTTCGGTTATGTTTCTTACATGAATAGCTCTTGCTCTTTAAAATTGAGCCATTTACAACGATATTTCATAAATTTCATCAAGTTTTTGTTTTTTTAATTAAAATTTATTTTTTAACTTTATTTCCATCTTCACTTTCTTTATAGGAATCAATTGGTTAGTATTTTTTCTTCTAATTGTTTATTAGTTCATCGATCAAATTGGTAACTCTTGTTCTTTTTCTTTTTCTTTTTCTTAAAAACTTGCATAACGTATTGTTTCATTTCTTATTGCACCTTTTTATTATTTCCCCCACAAAGTAATTTGGATTTGATGTTTTATTTTATTTCTGCTATTGTTTGAATAATTTCTTTTAATATTGACTTTGATAAACGTTCATCTAATAATAAAGCACTGGAGTTTCATTTTATAAGTTCCAGGCCCTTTTTTGCATTGCATTATCATTAAATGTCAAAAGTAACTTAGAGAATGATATCTTTTTTAAGAGCCATGTGAAATATTACTTTTTGAAATGATGTTTCTAAGCGAATCGGATATAAGAAAAGTAATCAAGTTCTCTAAAGCAGTATATGACTGGGTTTTCCATTAGAGTGCCATGGTATATTTGCTCTCTTTTCAGGGTGCCATTTTTAAAAACGCCAAATGTCAATTAGATTTACATGTTTCAATTATTGTTTTTTATCTTATCTCTACATTTCTACTTGTATGAAGATTTTCCATTCTTTTTTATCCAAAGATGTATTTAATTACTGTATTGAAATCGCCACCGATTAAAAATGTTTTTTGTCGTCATTTTAAAGAATAAACTTTTCAAGTTATCATCGCAAAAATATGATATGTTATCATCAATTTGGTCCCATAAATATTAATCATTGTTTGAAATCCTTGTCTTTATTTTTTACTTCAATCATTATTTAATTTTTCTATAATCAATTCTTTTTAATTTAAAATTTTTAATTTATTACAATCGTTTTTAATCAAAAATTGCAACGCCTGCTTTTTTAGATTTATTTCCACTGAAAAAAAAGGTTGTGCCATTCCAAATTCATTTTTCAAAAGGTTTCATATTGATTTTTAAGTGGTTTCTTGAACATATAAATAGAATATGGTTGTGAATCCAGCCCAATTAAATTAATTTGTTTTCGTTTTTGACTATTTCCTAAAACCTCTAACCCATTTAAAGTAATTTATTGTAAGTTTCCATGAAAAAGCACAAACCAACCTCATACTTAAAAGGGTATAAAACCATAATACACAAAAAAAAAAACCAGCTCACCTATTAAACTGAAAAAAAAAAACAATTACGAAAACAAACTGTTGGTTTGTTTTTCATTTACATGTAATGTGATCCATATATGCTAACCTAAAAAAATATACAAAGTAGACTTTTAAAAAGTTGAACAGAATTTATAAATGCAATTTTATTAAAAGCAATCAATATATGTGCTCTTTTGCTTACTCTTATTTTTTTTAACTTTATATAGTATGTTTTTTAGTTACTTCAATAGAATAAACTTCAGTAAATAATGCTTCCACAAATTAAAAACAAAATATTCTTAATTGGGATTACATTTAAATGTAAAAACTCATGCTAATTGTTATCTATTTTATAAGTTATCCCAAAATTATTAAAGTTTTTCTTATACTTTAAAGTATACATACAATTTTCCATGTATATTAGGTTAAAGTATGAACTTTTTTTTTTTGCTCTTGGGGTTTAAATTTGTACCGCAAAAATTTTCGAAAGTTGTAATTGAAGAAACAACTATAAGTTTGAAGAAAAAATAACCTTTTGAATGTGTTCTATCAATAAATAGAAAAAAAAAAATATATAAAAAAAACAAACAACAAAAAAAAAACACAAAAAAACCCAAACTTCTTGCTTATTTATGCCTTTGAAAGAAAAAATGAAAAGTCGAAAAGAATATAAAAAACATACAACATGGATTGTTTAAAAAAACTAAATGGCATTTGAATTTACTATCTATTCACTTATTTCTTCCCATAAAAAAATCTGAAAAAGATTAAAAAAAGTATCAAATTTATTTATCATCAATATTAAATACGAATAAAGTAACAATTTAAACCCTTTTGAGAAAGTTAGAGTAAAAAACTAACCTTTATTAGTAAAAACACCCAATTCACTTGCCCTTTTTTGCCTTTTAAAAAAAAATTTTAAAAAATGAAAAAAATATAAAAGAAAAATACAAACATGGGTTGTAAACAGTTTGGGATATTTTTTTCTATGTTTCCTTTTTTTTCATAAAAAAAAAAAAATCTGAAAAAGGTTAAATTATTTAAAATCAAAATTTTTCACCAAAGTTAAATATGATAAAAAAAAACAATAAAGAATCTTCCAAAGTTACATATAGTATGACCATTTTTAAACGTGTTTTAAATTATTTGTTTCATTTTGATAAACTAAAACAAACATAATAAAAGCATGTATTTAACCTTATAAATTTAAAACACCAAAACATGAACAAAAAAATAACGTTGTTTTCTGAAACGTATTTAAATTTCAAATTAACCATTTTTGTTACCCGACAGCTTATTTATTAAAAAAACATAATGTTTAAGGGTTGATAAAGGCATACAAACATATCTTTTAAAAACTTTTTTCATTTTTTTTTTCCAAAATATTTTTAACTTTTAAAAATATTTGAGATTTAGGGTATTTTTACATTTTTTTTTGTTTTTTTTTTTAAAAAAACAAAAGATTTTCATGCATACATAAAAATTTTTATTAATTATAAACTATTTTGTAATCAAAAATGAAGCTGTGTATCTTAACTGTATTGACAGTTTTTTAAAAATTTCACCATCAAATCCCCTTAACTGTTATAATCGTTTTTAAAATTTCAAAATTCCCACAGGTTCTTGAACTTTCTGTTTGTTTAGGGTTTTTTCTGTTTTATATTTTTGGGGTTTAGTTTTCATATACATATTTTATCAATATTTTTTTCCATGAAAGTTGAAACCCTTTTTAATCTTGATAAGGGAAAATAAAACAATTTTTCCCTATCTATTTTTAAGAATATTTTTTCCCTTTTTGTCCAAACTTTATTGGACCCCCATTGGGGTTTCTTTTTTTTTTTTACCATTACCTAATGCATATTTAAAGTGTAAGGTCTTCACTCACAAAATATTTTGGGTCCCTTTTAAAAGTTTTTTTATTCCTTTAAAATAAAACTCTTTTCATCCTTTAAACAAAATTTTACAATAATTTGCCTAGATTCCCATTTTTTTTTACAGTTTCATTTTTTTTTCAATATTTTAGCCCTTTGTTTCATTTCCTTTTTTTTTTTGTGTTGTTTCATCTTTCTTCAAACTATTTTTTTTTCTACCCTTGTTTTTAAATAGATTATTTTATTTTTAACTGAAATTGTTTTTCTGTTTTTTTCCTTCAACTTTTTCATTTTAAATTTTTAAACTCCATCAAATTCATTTTTTCTCTGTACTTTGATTGGGTTTTTTTTTGGATGAGCCCAAATCTATGTCATTTATCAAAGGGTTTAGGTTTGGGGTTTTTTTTATTTTAAAATGGGTTAAAAAACTTTTTGTTTCAATTATTAAGAATAATAACGGTTTTGGAGCAAATTTGATTATTCTCTTCTAAAAAAGGGAGCCGGGAAATATTTAAAAAATTTTTTCCCCCGAAAAAAAGAAAAATTTTAAAAAAAACAGTATTTTTTACTTTTATACAAAAACTTAATCAATATAAAACTTTTACTTATTGCTAAAAAGCAACACAAAAAAATATGTTAAGGTAAATTGCCCATAATTCTTTTTTTTTTAAACCTATTTGCAAAAACCCTCTAAAGAAAAAAAAAGGAAAATGTAAGAAAAAAAACCCTTTTGGAAAAAATGCACCTTTATTGGGATTTTATCTGTTTTTTTCCAGAATAAATTTATTATTTTTATTGTAAAAAAGCACAAAACAAATGGTGCAGGTTTGATTTCGATAAACCTTTTTTAAACTGTAAAAAATAATCTTAATAACTAAAGGTTTTTTAAAAAATTAAAAAAAATTTTTTTTAGGGAAATTTAATTTATGGTATGCCCCTGTTTTCCAGAATATTTTTTTTTGTTGGTTTTTAAAAAAACCCCGCATTAAAAAAAAACAGCTTATAATCCCCATTTTAGATATAAATTTTTATTTTTTTTCCCGATATTGTTTCATTCAGCGTATGTTTCATGTATCCTTTGCCCGTGTTTTTCCCTTTAAAAAGTTCATTTATTTTTTTGATTGAAAAATATTGTAAACTGTTCTGTGTTTTATTCTTTGGGTTTCAGTTTAATTAAAAAAGATAAATACAGGGAAACCCTAAAAAAAAGCCCCCCAAAACGGCCCAAAAATTTTAAAAGTTTCAGGGTTTTGGGTTTTATTTACCTGTTTATGGACTATGGAAAGTGCAAATTTACCTCCCCGGCCCCCCAGCACCGGCTTAAGGAGAATTTAACATTTAAACATGAAAAAGTAAAAAATTTTAATTTAAAAATCCGCAGATGTGTTTATCGGCGGTTTTCATGGAACCTTCAAGTACACTTCCCTGCCATTTCCCTGAAAACGCGTATGGGGCCCCAAATAAAAAAAAGCGTGTGCCCTAAAAAGAAAACAATAGGCAAAAAACTAAAAAAATGGAATTTTGATAGGGTTTGGATTTAAAAGTGGTATCACAGATAAGGTAAAGACAAATTTAAAAAGCAGAAAACTATCCTAAGGGTGATTAAAACATTTTTCAAGTAGGAATTTTGGAACACCCAACTAAAAAATCCCAAAAAAGTTGAAACTAAAAAAACCACAAGAAAAAAATATTTTTTTTTTTAAAATTAATTTAAATATGCTCTTCTTTTCCTTTGCAATAATATATATTTTTGCATTAATAAACAAAATAGAATTTTTAAAAAATATGCGGGGTTATCAATGATCTTTTTTTCCCCCGTATAAGGGGTTAATTTTTATTATAATGTGCTGCTTTCTTGTCCGGTTCGGTTTTTTTTAATCCATTAAAAAGCGACGTTAGAATTTTAAAAGAAATGAGACTTCATATATAAGCTTGATATTTTCCCCACTAGTTTATCATATAAAAGAGTCACTAAAAATTTATGGTTTTTGGAAATTTTTAAATTTGAAGAAAGTTCCGTTTATTTTACCAAGAAGTAAAATTTTTTTTATTATCATAATTTATTATTTGGGTTGACATATTTATGATGCGAGTAAGAAAAACATATTTAAAAAAAATAAACTATAAAATAGAACGAAGTTATATCACTTTCACGGAATCGAAATTTAGGTCAAAATAGCTGCATAAATGCGCGTATTGCCGTTGTGAAATTGACACTAAATTTATTTATTTGACCTTTAAAACAGTGCTATTTTGTATTGTACTATTAGAAATATGTTGTCATTTAATATGATCTGGTCAAATTAAGTACAAGTTAAATGACACAAATACGTCCTGTGCTAAGTGTACTGTACGTTAAATAAAATAAGAAATGTTTTGAATATTGTGTTTACCCCCAAATTGTGTTATCCTAAAGAAATTTTTATGTTTTTCCCTTTTTTATTTGCCCTTGCCTATATTTTATATAAATTAGATCGAGGGGCCCAATACAACATTATTCAATTTTTGAATTTTCAGGAAATTTTGGGATGGTTTTTTAAATGTTTTATGAAAAACGACACGCTATAAGTAAAAACTGATGATCTTTTAAATAAAAAAATAGAAACTATTAGTGTATCCCGAACACATGCCTTTTAAAAAAACGCCCCACGTACCCATTATAAACATGTGAATTAGAATATCTTTTAATTAAAAATGAAATATGTTATTTTTTTTTTTATATTTCCCGTGATGTCGTTGCTTTTTAAGGGGAAAAGGGAAAAATCTGTGAGTATAAACACCAAAGCGGAATAAAAAAAGGGGAAACATTTATTTTCCCAATTTTTTCATAAAATAATAGTGATTTTAAAAATTATGAAAAAATAAGAAAGTGCTTAAGCGCCTGCGTTGTTAATTGTGTTTCTGTTTTGCTTATTTTTATGTTTTTGTTTAAAAAATTAAAAAGTAAAAGTACATTTGATGTTAAAACCTTAAATATTTTTTTCACTTTTATCTTACTTAAATTTTTTCATGCAAATTTGGAAAAATAGAAAAATAAACCTGCTAAAAAATAAATTTGGGGTGTTTTTTCATTAATTTACAAAACGGTTTAAGGACATTTTGTATATCCTTTTTTTTGTTTGAAATATGTTACTTTCAAGAAATGTCACTTTAACCTATTCATTTTGCTGCATTTTAAAACAAAATTTTATTATTTTCGTTAATTTTTAATACCTTGTATGGGGATAGTATTACTTATTTAACTTGAATAACGTTTCTTTAAAATTTGAAAACTTGTTTTTTATTATTCTGGTATTTTGTGTATTTCCCGATACCTCTTGATACAATTTTACAATGTGTAAATGGGAAATTTAAAGGGAATACTTTCTTAATTTCCCTTTCGCTAAATTTAAGATATCAAGTGAATTAAAAAAACATACTTTTTAATAAAATCGAAATTAAGTATCATTTACTTTTTTTTTAAAAATAGTTTTAATTATTATGTGCTTGATTGGAAAAAGCACTTTAAATGGCTTTTTTGTACCAAAATATCAAAATTTTTATAGTTAATTGTAAAACGGCAGTAACAAATTTACCCTAAAAATTTAAAGTTTAAAAACAGTCTGAAGAAGCAAGACAGACGTTGCGGTCAGCTAGATCGCGGTTAGGAAATGTATAATTACTTGATTTTTTTTTAAAAAAATAGATATTAAAAAGAAGTATATGATGTGGCTCTTATCGATAATTAATTTTTTACTCTATGAATACCTTTTTATTATTTTATGATTTTTGGCGTCCCTTTTATCTACTTTTTGTTAAAAGGCTTTTGAAAATAAAAAGTTTCCCCCCTTTAGTCACCGTAATATATTAAATTAATTTATTTTAAAAAGATCGGATGTCAGATAAATCATTGAAGTAACCAAAAAAGTTTCACTAACAAAAATTTATTGAATATAGGGTACCCAAAAAGATTAAAAAGAATTTACCCGGGGATGGGCCTCGAGTATGTCACTGTCATCCCGGAAAATAAAATTTTTAATTGAAAAATCATATCCATTTTATCTTTAAATTTTTAAAATTTGAAAAGTTTGTGCCAGATCAATTTTTTAATAAAAAGTGGGTAAATAGTAAAGATTATGGGGAAGACCGTAAATTTCAAGATTTTACATAAAGAAAATATTCCTATATTCCCTTTCTGGTTTATCTGTTTAAAGATTTTTAATATAATAAAATACTGACAACATCAATCGGAATTTTTTTTGGAAAATTTTAGAAAGATATCGTTAACAAAAATTTCATAGCGCATTTAATATTTAAGACATATTAAAGAAAATGTCGTTTGTCACTGAAATTTTCAGACGCGTAAAAAGGGCAAATTTTATGTAAAAGATTGAAAACCCAAATGTAAAAAACAGAACAGAAAAATTACTATTGATCAAGCTTTTAATCAGTTTGTTTTCAATTTTTTATATTTTTATGTCTAAAAAACTGATACTTAAGCATACTTTAATTGTTTTTATAAATATAAGATTGCTTGTTGATTGAAACATGTAAAATTTAAAAAAATTTTGAATTATTAGCGAAAGATAGTTTTCATGATTGTTTGCAAATTACCCACCGGTTTGATAAAATACGCAGTTAAATAAAAGTTAAAAATTTTATGCGTGTTGATATACAAAAAAAAAAATGGAAATGATTTTTTTTGATTTCTACGCATTTTGTTCGTTCTTTTTTATAACAAAACGTATATGAAACAGGAAAGTTTTTTTAATTTTTTTTAACTTTTTTTGCTAATGCGTTTTGGAATAAGTTAAATTTTTAAATTTTTAATTTTTTGAAATGAATATTATGTATAGGGGGATTGTTTTATGAGTGATGTATTACGGGATTATTTTTTACTTTGTGTAATTTTAATAGACATTGAAAAGATGCCTTGTTTACCTTGGAAATTTACATGAATGTAAATAATTTGCTGCACGTTGAATTATAAGTTTGAAAGAAAAGTCGGATAATAAGACACTTATCATCAACTTCAGTTCATTTGACGCAGATATAAGCTGTGTACACTTCTTGTACTGTTCGGTCAAAAACATTTCATGATGGTTATCTCCACATACCGTTATATTTTGGTTGCGGTCCGCATGGTAGTGGTGCTCCGCATGTTGGTGGTGGTCTGCTGGTGGTGGTGGTCCGCATGCTGGTGGTGGTCTGCATGGTGGTGGTGGTCCGCATATTGATGGTCTGTTGGTGGTGGTGGTGGTCCGCATGGTAGCGGTGGTCTGCATGGTGGTGGTGGTCAGCATATTGGTGATGATCCGCATGCTGGTGGTGGTCTGCATAGTAGCGGTGGTCTGCATGGTAGCGGTGGTCTGCATGGTGGTGGTGGTCAGCATGCTGGTGGTGGTCCACATGGTGCCGGTAGTCCGCATGGTGGTGATGATCCGCATGCTAGTGGTGGTCCGCATAGTAGCGGTGGCCTGCATGGTAGCGGTGGTCTGCATGGTGGTGGTGGTCAGCATGCTGGTGGTAAATTTAAACATGAGTTATTTTCCTTTCATTATTTAACTATAATTTGAAGAAATGCCACCGCCCAGGGCATTTTAGCTATAGTTGCTTCTAATATTTTTAGCTATAGCGGCCCCTAAAAATGACCAATCAAATGAGCACACTTAATAAAAGACTACCTAAGAATGCCACATACAAAGTTTGGTGATCATCCATCAATTAGTTCTGTAGAAGCAGAAATTTCTATTTTTAGCTACAGTTAATGAAGCTATAAGGGGCCCAATCAAATTAATATAAGCACACTTGATAAAATACTACCAAAGAATGCTACAGACAAAGTTTGGTGATCATCTATTCATTAGTTCTGTAGAAGAAGATATCTAAGGTTTTTCTATTTTTAGCTTTTGAGACCCCCAAAAGGGGCTAAGCAAATAAATATGAGCGAATTTGAAGAAAGGACTACCAAAGAATGCTACGGACAAAATTTGGTGATTTTCCCTCAATTATTCTGCAGAAGCAGACGTTTAATGATATTTCAAATTTTTAGCCTATAGGGGCCCCCAAAAAGGGACCAATCAAATTAATATGAGCAAAACTTAAAAAAGACTACTTAAGAATCCCTACAGCCAAAGTTTGGTAAATCATCCATTAATTAGTTCTGCAGAACAGACGTTTAAAATGATTTCTATTTTTAGCTATAGCAGCCCCTAAAAGGGGCCAATCAAATTTAATAGAGCCAAATTTGAAAAAAAGGGGACTCCCCAAAAATGTTACAGCAATTTTGGGGGTGATCATTCATAAAATTAGTTCCTGAAAAAAGAAGATGTCAAAAAGGTTTATCTACTTTTACCCTAGAGCCCCCAAAAAAGGGCCCAAATAAAAATTAATAAAAGAAAAACTTGATAAAAGACTCCCCAAAGAATGCTACAAAAAATTTTGCTTTTTTAAACCCAATCAATTTAGTTCTATAGAAACAGCCTTTTAAAAAGGTTTATTTCTATTTTTTAGCTATAGTGGCCCCCTAAAAGGGGGAAAAAAAAATTAATATGAGAAAACCTTGAAAAAAAGACTACCCGAGAATTGTTTACAAAAAAATTTTAAGTGATAAAATCCATCTATTAGTTCTGTAAAAGTTTGCCCAAAAGGGGGTTTTTTATTTTTAGCTAAACCCGGCATTAAAGGGCCCCAATAAAATTTAAAAATTGAGACACTTAAATAAAAGATTTTTTTAAAGGGAATCCCTACAGACAAAGTTTGGGTGATCATCCACCCAATTTAGTTTTTTGAAAAAGGGAAGAGGGTCTAAAGGTTTTAATCTTTTTTAAACCCCTAGGCCCCAAAAAAAGGGGCCCAATAAAATTAATATGAGCAAACTTGAAAAAAAGACTCCCTAAAATTTGCTACAGAAAAAAATTTTTGCTGATCATCCATCAATTAGTTTATAAAAAACAGACTTTTTAAAAAGGTTTTCTTTTTTTTAGCTATAGGGGCCCCCTTAAAAGGGGGCCCTTTAAAATTTAAATATGAGCAAACTTGAAAAAAAGACAAACCCCGAGAATGTACAGAAAAAGTTAAGTGATAAATCCATCTATTAGTTTGTTAAAAGATGTCAAAAGGGTTTTTTCATTTTTCCCTTTATGGCCCCCAAAAAGGGGGCCAAATTTCAAATTAATATGAGAAAAATTTGAAAAAAGGGACTTCCCTAAGAATGCAAAACCAAAATTTGGTGATCACCCAATCAATTTAGTTCTATGGGAAACGGGACAATTAAAGTTTTTTTCTATTTTTAGCTATAGGGGCCCCCTTTAAAAGGGGGAAATTTGAAAGTCATACTGAGCAAAACTTGTTTAAAAAGGATTTAACCCAAGAATGCTAAAAAACAAATTTTTGGTGTTTCACCCAAATCCATTATTTTCCTGTAGAAGAAGGTTTTAAAGGTTTTTTTTTTTTTTTCCCCCTGGGAACCCCTAAAAGGGGGGCAAAATCAAATTAATATGAGCAAAATTGAAAAAACACTCCCCAAAAGAATGCTACGGGAACAAATTTTTGGTTGTTTCATCCACCCCATTTTTTCTGTAGAAGAAGATGTTTTAAAGGTTTTTCCCTATTTTTCCCTCTATGACCCCAAAAAAGGGGCTAATTAGAATGACATGAGAAAATTCAATTTTGGATTTGTCCCCCAAGGATGTACAGCCCAAAATTTTAAGTAAATCTGCCCAGTTTTTCCAGAGAAAAAAGACAAATTTGGTTAGAAATGACGACGGCCCGATGGACCCGGAGCACCCCCCCTTTGGGTACTAATACTCCCCCTACCCCTTGGGCCCCCTTGGTTGAGCTAATAAAAAAATAAAAATTGGAGGTGTTTCAACCATTACTCATAGAGATTAAAACATTTTAGTGAGTAAAGTATTTAAGGGATCAATGGGAGTGAACTTTTTTAGGGAAACCTACCATGCGTCCTACAATGCAGAATTACGTCTGAATGCAAGTGTTGTATTGCTTTGAAAATTGTACATCTTATCTCTTATTAATGTTGTAGAACTAAATCCTACCGTCTGCGATGCCTTATTGTTATAAAAAGGATTGACTTTTAGGAAAAACATTTGAAAACCTAAATTTTAGTGAAACAAAGTTTATTTCTTATCGGGTTTAGTTCATTTTTGTTAAAGTACAAAAAATAAACAAAAAAATCGGATAATGCTTTTGCCGTTATGTCCCCATTTTTAAAAGGGTAAGTGGGTTTTGTCAAGAAAAGGGGTTTTTTAATTTAAAAATATTGCCCTTTTTGACCACCATGTAACCACAAAATGCCCCAAATTTCTTTTTAATGTTTCAAGTTTTTTGCCTCTACACTTTTTTTTTAACATTACAACTATAACGAATGCTTTTGGAAAAACCATACTAAAAAGGAAATTTTTCTTTTTGTTAAATTGCAAAAAGGAGGGGTTATAATGTTCCCCATTTCTTTAAAGAAAATTGATCCATGCATTGCCAATTTAAACAATTTTTGTATTGGGATGGATAGTGCAAAATCAAATAATAACAAAACAAAACATACTTAACAATGTTAAAATAATTTTTCCCTGTAAAAATTTCACACATTTGATTTATTAGATACAAGTGCGGAAAAAGAAAAATAAAAAAAACCCTTCCCAAATTTTGTTTTTAATTTAAAATTAATTATTTCAATTTCCCAAAAAATGTATGCAACATAATTACAATCAAATTTAAACGGATTTTAGTAGAAAAAAAACCCAAAAAAATTTTTTAATGAACGTTTCTAACAAAAAAATTTGACATAAAATTTTGTTTCTTTTTAAAAAAAAGCCATTACGATCAAAATAATAAATAAAATTTAATATTTTTGGGAAATGTGGGCTTAAAATATTTAAAATTTAAATTTGGGCCCATAAAACAACAAGGTTTTGTATATATTCCCTTTTAAAAAATATGTTGCCAGGGGAATTTTTATCTGGTTAAACGTTAGTTCAAATTTTTTAAAGACATTAATTTTTTTGCCAAATTTTACCCTCAATAAAAATGTAATAGATAACAAAAGTATTAAAATAATATTTGCCACATTATTTGGGTTCATCTTCCAATTCCCCTGTTATCCTAACTTTAAGCTTATCAAAAGCCCCTACCCATTGACTGAGGGCTATCAAGGTGTTTAAATGTAGCCTTACGGCAATACATTAAACCCCATTTTTTTTTTTAAAATGAAAGGGTAAAATCATTCCGGTTAAAGTAAAGCATGACACAATAATTTAATTTTATTTTAATTTAAACCGGGCAAGCAGTTTCATGCACAATTGGGGTACCACCCAAAAAAGGGGGTTTTTTTAAATCACTGTTCAAATATCAAAATTTTACAGGGACTTTTAAATTTTTTTGAAAATCTTAACCATTTTTACAAGGGGGTTTTTTCCCTACAACAACAAAAAAACATATACTTTTTTTTAGATCTAAAAGGGGCAAAATGAAATCAATACAATTTATTTGGAAAAAGGGAATTTTTACAATTTTTTCTATCAATGACCCAAAAGGCCCCAAGTAGGCGTTTGGGCCCAAAATGGGATCTTTCCCCCGTAACCAAAACAACGGTTTGGTCGAAAACGAAGTACAAA